>NC_053038.3:12954659-13229151 GCF_002575655.3 Aegilops tauschii subsp. strangulata | reverse complement strand
AGGCCCTACTACTAGGTCATATTCAAGTGTGTTGGAGGAGGTGAAACCTGATTTCATTCCTTCATCAGATGAAGAAGATGATGGTTTGCTTTTTGAGGATGAAGATGATGGACATGAGCCACTGTCATTTGTTCTACCTAAAGGGAGGAAGAGTAGGGCCAAGAAAAGGAAACCAAGGATCTGGTACAATGACAAACTTGAGCAACCACATCAGCAGTTATGTCTGTACATGTGCTTTAAGGATCAGCAGCAATTCAGAGATGCTTTGTTGAGCTTGCACATCACACAGGCCAGAGACTTCAGGTATCACAGAAATTCAGACCAAAGGATCATTGCCTGTTGTAAGAAAGAGCACTGCCAGTTTTGCATAGTTGCTGCAGTTATCAAAGGGGGGAAGACTTTTGCTATTAAGAAAATAAGGCTGGAGCACACTTGCCCTGGCAGCACTGAGACATCAAGGATTAGTGCCAAGTGGCTTGCAAAGACCTATGAGTCACTGTTCAGGTCTGATCCAACCACAATGATTAACAACTGCAATGAGAAGTATGGTGTTGATGTGCCAAGGCACATGGCCTATAGGACCAAAAACCTTGTTGTAGAAGCTGTGCTAGGAAGCACAAGAAGCAGTATCCCAGACTTAGGGATTTGCTCAGACCATCATGGATACAAACCCTGGTAGTAGAGTTGTAGTTACAACAGTTACTCCAAAACCAACTACAAAAATACCACATCCAGAACCAATCTTTCATGCTATGTTCTTCTGCATAAATGGAGCAAGGGAGGGATTTCTCAATGGATGCAGACCATTCATTGGTTAGTTATGCCATTATCACTGCTGCTCAAATCATTGTTATTTGTACATCACAATCTTTTTAGTTCATTGTTAACTATGCCAATATAGTTTAGTAATGCTTTATAGTTCTTTTTAGTGACTGAAATATATAGTTTAGTAATGCTTTATAGTTATTTTTAGTGACTTAAATATATAGTTTAGTAGTGCTTTATAGAAGTTTAAATTGTTCTTTGGTTGCAACAACAGGTGTTGATGGATGCTTTATTAAGCTCACCACTGGTGCTCAAATCCTGGCTGCCACTAGAAAAGATGGGAATAATAATATTTTCCCACTTGCATTTGCTATTGTTCGACAAGAGGACACAGTTAACTAGTGTTGGTTTCTACACCAACTGAAGATATGTCTAGGAGGAGAAGTTGGGAAATTTGGGCGTTATACTATCATGTCTGATAGACAGAAGGTATGCATGCATCTTCCTGTTATGTTCTTGCTGTTATGTTCTGCATTAGCATGTTATGTTCTAGATGCAGTAGTACATCAGCTAAGTCTAGCATGCTATGTGAACAGGGGCTACTAAATGCAGTAAACCAAGTTTTTCCAAACTGCCATCAAAGATTTTGCCTTAGACACCTCTATGCAAATTTCCAGAATGCTGGGTTTAGGGGGGAAGATCTTAAAAAATGCATGGATAATGCCAGCTATGCTTATAACCAGCACAAGTTTAACATTGCCATGAATGACTTGAAAAATGAGAGTGAGGAAGCTTGGAAGTGGCTAAGTGGAATACCTAAGCACACATGGGCTAGGCATGCTTTTGACACTAACTGCAAGACAGACTTGGTTGTTAACAACCTGTCTGAGGTGTTCCACAAGTACATCCTAGATTTTAGGAAAAAACGTATTAGGACTATGATTGATGGTATTAAGGACAAGCAGATGGTGAGGTGGGATAATAACAGAGAGAGAGGAAAGGCATCTCTGTAGGAGATTACACCACATTATGCTGAGAAGCTTGAGGTGGAAAAGGAAAGGGCCAGATTCGGACACCGAAAGAGTTTCGGGGGTTACCGGATAAATACCGGAGTACCGGGGGTTACCGGAACCCCCTCCCCCCCGGAGCTTAATGGGCCTACATGGGCCTTAGTGGAAATAGAGGGCAGCAAGGGAGGTGTGGGCCCCCCCCCAAGGCCCAAACCGAATTGGTTTAGGGCAAAGGGGGCCGGCCCCCTCTCTCCTCCTCCTCCTCTCCCTTTGCTCCCCCCTCTCCTACTCCTACTAGGAAAGGGAGGAGTCCTACTCCTAGTGGGAGTAGGACTCCCCCCCTTGGGCGCGCCTCTCCCCCTTGGCCGGCCACCTCCTCCCTCCCTCCTTTATATACGGAGGAGGGGGCACCCCATAGACACAACAATTGATCCCTTGGATCTCTTAGCCGTGTGCGGTGCCCCCCTCCACCATAATCCACCTCGATAATATCGTAGCGGTGCTTAGGCGAAGCCCTGCGTCGGTAGAACATCATCATCGTCACCACGCCGTCGTGCTGACGGAACTCTCCCTCATAGCTCGGTTGGATCGGAGTTCGAGGGACGTCATCGAGTTGAACGTGTGCTGAACTCGGAGGTGTCGTGCGTTCGGTACTTGATCGGTCGGATCGTGAAGACGTACGACTACATCAACCGCGTTGCGCTAACGCTTCCGCTTTTTGGTCTACGAGGGTACGTAGACAACACTCTTCCCTCTCGTTGCTATGCATCACCATGATCTGCATGTACGTAGGATTTTTTTTTTTGAAATTACTATGTTCCCCAACAGCTACTCCACCTGCAAGATCAAGGAATGAAGCCACTCCACCTGCAAGATCAAGGAATGAAGATACTCCATCAGGATCATAGTAGCCACCAGCAAGGACTGCTACTGCAAGATCTGCTTCTGCAAGATCTGCTACTGCCAGATCTGCTAGAGGGTTAGCTAGTGCAAGATTTGCAAGGCCTTTCACTGCCCCAAGATTTGCTACTGGAGCTTCATCTTCCGGTCCTTCTACTTCTGGTGCTCCTTCAAGTGTCCTAGGGAATTATACTCGCTTGATGTAATTCTTTACTGCCAGTGGTAACCATTGAGTGATAGAATGATTCTGATGGTTGCATGTTGCAACTTTGGTCTGATGTGTACCAGAAAATGCTTATGGATTTTGCTTCTGAACTAAGTTGTTTGTGCTACAAAACCATGTATGTTCTGATGTAGTACTAAGTTGGGTCTGATGTGTACTAAGTCTCATCTGGTCATTTGTGAACATATCATGCTCCTGTCAACATATTATGCCTGCAATATTTGGTCATTTGGCATTATTCAAGAATTCAATGCTTTTTGTGTTATTGCAAAGATGCTCCTGTCAACATATCATGCACATAAATTTGGTCATTTGTCAAGAAACCATGCTCATGTCAATATTATTCAACATTTTAGATGAGTTTAGATCATGCTCAAACTGGATGATAATGCCATAATGGCCACATACTTCATTACTAGGATCAACATACCAAATCTTTTTTACAAAGACACCTAGCTAACACATTACTAGGATCAACATGACTAGGATAAACATTCAGTTCCAGCAACACCTGACCACAACCATTCAGTAAACCAAGGATCAACCTGACCACAACTTGCATCTTCAGTGCCAAAAGATCACTTGAGTCTAAACTACTGACCAGTACCACTAAACCTGACCACAACTACCACTAAACAAGCTTACTGCAGCAGCATCTTAGCTGTCACTAAACCTACCACAAAGACAAGAAAAAGAAAGACAACATTCTGATATTTCCCCTTCAGTGCATCTATCTCTGCATTTTTCTCATTGAGCTGGTCTTCCAAAGACATAGCCACCACCTCTCTTCCTCTTTGAGCTTCAGGCAGAGCCACAACTGCAGTGTCATCTTCAAACACAGCAACACTTGATTCACCTCTCAGCCTACACACTTCATCCCGCAAATCTCCGATCAAATCACTCAAAAACTTGGGCAGATGATCATGATGCCATTCAACAAAGCCACAACTACCATGCTGTACCAACAGAAATCAGGGTTTGAGAGGGGAGAAGATCTAATGAACAGAAAAATAGAACAAAAATGAAGCTCACCATGGCATCCACGCAGGCGTAGTACCTCCGCCTGGGTTCTGATGGCTCCATGAGATCCATCTCGGGGCCTTCCAACGCGGCCTGCACCAGCAGAGCTTCTCCGGCTCGTACGCCATCGGGCTCTCACGGTAGGGCACCGGCGACCTCGATTCGTCCCCTCTCCTTCCAGAGGCTCGACGGAAGCTGGGAGCCTGAGAATGACCCGAAGACCACGACATTGCCTTGGACGCAGCCGCCGCCGCTGCCGCCCCCTGCGAGATCGCCTCCGCCGCCGGCCCGCTCAGGAATCGCCTCCGCCGTCGCCTAACCCTAGTTTTTCCCCCAAATCCCCAATCCGTTTCCTGTTCGCCCCCACGCATTGCTGTTATAACCAGGGCCACCACTCAGAGCGTTTTTTGGCTATAGGACAGTGGCCACGTTAGCGTTTTTTTGGCTAAAACGTCACTAAGGTTTGATTTGGACCAGGATTCGTTAGTTTAGAGGTATAACTTGAGCCATCTAACAGCCATCAAAGCAACATATTTCATCAGAGGTATAACTTGAGCCATCTAAGAAAGCATTAGCTAAATAACGTAGCATAGTGGAGTTCAACATAACCATAGATTCTTACAGCCATAATTAATAGATTCTTACAACATTAGCTAAAGACCATAGCATAGTGGAGTTCAACATTGTTCACAACTACTACATCCATACATTACACTTCACTAAACCACCCTTCACAAAAGATTAGCAAAGCCTTCTATCAAAGCAACATATATCATGATAGGTATGCTCTACTTCATCTACCAGATCATCTTCATCTACCTCATTCCTTCAAGATGTCATGGATCAACTTCAACTTCTCTTTGCTCTTCTCAAGTGAATTGAACTGAACAGCTAGCTGGAGCTTTAACTCATCCCTGCATTTTATCAGATTCTCATGTCCCCTCTTGAGATCATACATGTGAAGGTTCAGCTGCACATTCTCTTCTGTGAGTTTTTTCACAGACTTGGTGAGCTCATCAACCTGAATCTTTAAATTGTTGTTGCCTTCAGTTAGCTTTTCCTTCTCTTTCAAATGATTCGTCTTCAGGTTCCTAATGACACTGCCTTGAGCTTCTAGCAGGTTCATCAGCACTTTATACTTCTCTTTCAGCTTCAAGTTCTCTGCCTCTTTCTTCTCCATCTCATTCTTCATGCCAGCCACAGCTGATGCACTGGCAACCTCAGCTCTCTTCTCCTTAGCTTGCACATAGCTCAAATCCAACACCCTGTCCTCCTGTGCACCGAGAAGTTGATGGACATCTTCAACTAGTTTGTCATAGTTGGCATCCAGATTCCTTTTCTCTTCTTTAAGGTGGTGGATAGTAAGTGAACTTTCCAGGTTATCCTTCCTCCTAGCATGCCTGCTGTCTTCAAACATTTCCCAAAGCTTCAACAATGCATTTTGCATTGTGGGAGGCCACTCTGGGTCAACCCACGCAAGAAAACCACAATTCTCACTTTCCTGTAATATAGTAAACATTTATATTGTTACTCTCTCAAGAATTACAATTATGAAAGGGCACTTTTAAAAAATCAACTAAGAGCATAAGAACTACAACCTATACATGTGGTCAACTAAAAAGTGCTACTTCTACTGCAACCTATACTGCCTCAATTAAAAATTAGCATTTACACTGCTAACTAAGCTGCTGGTCATATATACTACTACAAAAAAGTGGGCAATTTAACTAAACATGAATATACATGAGCACATGCCTACACAACATGTTGCAGTGAGCTTCAGTACTAATAAATAACTAAACTATGAGCATCTCCACTACCAACTAAGCTGCTGCCCATATATATTACTAACATCAGGTGGCATGTTTAACAAAGGTGAGCATCAAAGCTACTAACTTACTAATAAATAACTAAACAATGTGCTTCATCATCAGTAGGAGTACTCCATCAGTAGTACTAACTTACTAAACAGAGGCTACCAACTATATTACAGTGAACATAGAGAGAGAGCATGAATCTTACAGGCTGAGCACAAACTAGAAACCTCCTGCCCGTCTCAAATGATTCAAAAGCTACACGACGCTCAGTTGGCAGCCGATGCTCCACGCAGAGCCCTTCTGATGCCTTCTCCAAGCCATTGTAGTCTTGGTCTTCAATACTAGCAGGAATCTACAGGAGCAAATCCCCAAATCAGAAAACCAGATCAGCAAATCCCCAAAATCCTTAAATCAGAAACCCTAACCCTAACTCACCCTAGCTCTACCACTGACCTGATAATGCATACCGTCTTCGGAGGAGGAGATCTGCAGGTTGGACAAGTCATCGCTGCTCTCATCCTCGAAGACCATGGCGCGGCGGCGATGGCGGACGCGGCGGTCTGCGCGGTGAGTGGCGGTGGATTGGAGCGACGAGGGCGATGGGGCGAGGAGAGGGACAGAGTGCGGTTGGCTCCGGTCCGACGAGCCCCGACCCAGCTACATGGTGCGAACGAGCCGGGCTGGAACGAGTGACCGAGCGGGTAGGCCACCGTGGCACCTGACACTTGGGCCGGTCGGTCAGATACGTGGTCAATACGGGCTTATACGACTGTCAGACCGTTTCGCAACACTTAGGCTCTGAGCTGGTACTGAACTGCAAAAAAAATGACTGATGGTACTGATTCGTCACGACGTGCCGAAGTGTGGTAGTTCCTTGCAATTAACTATGTTGTTTAGTTTGTAGCTATGTGCCGTTGGTTGATGCTTGGGAGTTTGGCGCTCCAGCGTAAACAACGTAAGCACAGGCTGCACAACACAGCGTAACGGTAGTGGAAGGAAGCGATGTGCTTTAGGCGGGTATCCCATTTGTCTCTCCGTGGATGTAGGATGTAGTATTATCGCTTATCCCACATACTCGTCTAAAACACGATTTGCCCTTTTATTTATTGCTCCACACAAAGGAATCCCCTCCTCACGCTGCTCTTGCTCGCCACCTGCCCGTGAGCACTGGGCCTGCGCCGCCACGATTTTCCCTTTTTATTTATTCCTCCACATTCCCCTCACGCTGCTCTTGCTCGCCACCTGCCCGTGAGCACTGGGCCTGCGCCGCCACTCTCTGCGCACTCCCGAGACGCTGCCGCTGCCCGCTGCTACGATGGACTGGGAAGAAGCGGCGACTTTGCAGGTGGAGGCCGTAGCGGCGGCGGCGGTTGATTTGTCGCCGGTGGAGGCCGTAGCGGCGGCGGAGGAGGTTGAGGCGGACACATCAGTCAACCGCAGCATCGTCAACAATCAGGTACCGATGCCTTCTCCCCCTTTTATGTATATATATATACTCCAGTGGAAGTAGATTCCAGCAGTCTTTTTTAGAATCTGAGCAGTTTTTTACTAGACTAGATCTTAATTAGAGGAGGATATGTCTAATCGATCTGTCGGTTAAGCGGTGACAAACAATAGCGGCGGCTGCTACGGATCAGCCGGATGATTTCCCCAGGAAATCATCCGGCTAGCCAGCCGTACGATTCAGGCGCGGTGGCCGTTCGATTCATGTGATGCAGCCAGTCTTCCTTTCCTTTCCCCGGGTCTACACACAACGCGACACCACATGAGCTTCAACGCTTCCGCCGTGGCACCGGCGCCGGCGGCCACCCAGCAGCGGATGCTGCGACCCCGACGAGACACGAGGCTGCGCACTACCTGTTGCATCTCTCGCCACGCGGCAGCACTCGTGCTACAAAAAATCAGAGCGACGCCGGCCACCGTCCTTGCCATTGGTGCCTTGCAGCTCCGCCACCCCCACTCTGACCGTGGATGCTTTGCAGCACTGCCGCCGCTCCCGCAGCACTAGTGCCTCCACCACAGCACCGACGCCGCCGATGAGCGCTGCATCGCGCATCACTGGTTCCTCTTCGCAGCGACACACGTGTTGCATAGAACCGCCGACAGCACCGACGAGCGTTTTGCAGCACTGGAAGTTGCCGAGGAGCGCCGTGTCGCTGTGCCCGCTGCCGTCGATGAGCGCCGCATTGCCGGCAACACTGACGGGAGTTGCATCTGAACATTGCAACTACCCCTCTCCACGCTGCATTGAAGCTCCGCCGCCGCGCGTGCACCACCATGCGTGTTGCGTTGTCAGCTTCCGTCGCCGGCGAGATACACGGGTCGCAGCAGCAGGTGGTTTACGCGAGGGAGAACTCCGGCTCGACGCGCCAGCGGTCACACGCTGAAGCTCCATTGCAGCGTCCTCGGCAGCACGCAGTGCTCCATTACAATGCCGGCTGACGTCGATGAACGTTGCATCGCAGCACCGGTGGCCGCCGAGGAGCGCCACATCGCCGGCAGCACTGACGAGAGTAGCATCTGAACATTGCAACCCGCCCACGCTGCATTGAGACTCCGCCGCCGCGTGCACACCACCGTGCGTGTTTCGTTGTCAGATTCCGTTGCCGGCAAGATACGCGGGTCGCAGCACCAGGTGGTTCACGCGAGGGGAACTCCGGCTCGACGCGCCGTCCGTGGCATGCTGAAGCTCTATCGCGTCGCCCTCAGCACCACGCGATGCTCCATTGCAGCGCCGGCACGCGATCCTCTATCACAGCGCCGGCGGTCGCACGCTGAAGCTCTATCGCATCGCCCTCAGCAGCACGCGGTGCTCCATTGCAGCGCCGACACGCGATCCTCTATCGCAGCGCTGGCGGTCGCACGCTGAATCTCCATCGTAGCGCTGGCAGGCGCGCGAGGAAGCTCTATCACAGCAACCCGCGACGCTCGGTGATGCAACCGGCGATGTTGCATCAATTTCGCGGTCGGGATTTGGATGCGCGGGAGGGTGGTCGGCGTCTGAATCCTCTCTATATTCACGGTGGCGGGGAAAGTGGTGGTAGCGGCCGAGAGCTGTCTCCATATCCGGCGAGAGGTAAGGGGGTAAGAGCATCTCCAAAAGCCGCGCAACGCGCGACGCGTTAAAAGTCAGAATACAGCGCCGGGTGAGCCAGGTTTTGCGCGCGGCGGTGCGCTGGCTCCAGCGGTCGCCGCAAAATAAAGCGCGCCCGAGCCGCTCCAGCAGGCGCGCTATATTTTATAGAAATGCGTACATAGTTCAGTCTTCTCCTACAATACATAGTCCATAGTACATAGTTCTACGATACATAAATAAAACGAAAAACTACTACTACTCGTCATTCTCCGACTCGGACTCTGCCTCGGTGATGTCCTCCTCAGACGTTGGAGCGTAGGCGTCAAGGAACCGCTCGTCGCGGGAGTCCCAGGACTACGCATCTTCTAGCGCGATGTTGTATTTAGCGACCGCCTTTCGCGTTCGCTTGTCCTCGTGATAGGCGGCTCGCTCCTTCCTCCTCTCCTCCCTCCCCGCCCTCCTCTCGGTGAAGAACTGTTCCTCATTGATAATATCTTGCGGGAAGCGTTGCCTCCACAACGCCATGGCTTCCTCGTCCATCTCGGCCAGGCTAAGACAGCGCTCCCGCCTCCGGTTTTTGCGCCGATCCTCGTCGGTGATAAGCCGCGGGAAAGGAGCCAACTCATGTGCCCGCTCCGGCGTCGCCACGTCAGTGAAGTTCATGTCCCAACGGGACCGTCGGAGGCGCCACGCCGCAGCGTCGTACGCGCGGGCACCGTCCTGGGCGGTGTCGAAGGTTCCGAGGCCGAGGCGCACGCCACCGCCCAACCGGATCGAGGCGGAGTATGTGCCGGACGGACGCACGCGGACGCCGCGGTAACCCGAACCTCCCCGGCGGCGAGGCGGCATGATGGCGCGGTGGTGTCGTGTCGGCGGCGAGGAGAGAAAGCGCTAGAGGGAGCGAGAGAGAGTGGCAGAGGGCGCCGCAATTTATAGGCGCGCCGAACGCGGTGCGCCAAATCTAGCGTGCGGGCTGCCGCCTTTTCCCGCGCGCGCGCAATCGTTTCCCGCCACCGCTGGAGCGCGCGAAAACGTCCCGCACGTGCTAAAAGCCCAGTTTACCGCGAGCGCGTCTTTTGGCGCGGCTGTTGAAGATGCTTTAAATGGAGGAGAAAGATAAGTTGCGGGCGAGAAAAGTCGCGGAGAAAAGATATGACTGGGAGAGATATGGATGCGGTGTGTGTGGGACCGAGCAAATGACTCGGTAGATAATACTAAGAGTTTTCCTAAACAATAAATAGGCTTGTATCTCATGAGATTTACGACACTCAGTTTTAGTATCAACCCCGGCAGCGGCAAAAAATAAATATAAAAATATAAGTACGTACCAAAAGACAAGTACTCATAATCATCTTTGTCTTCATTTTTTGTGCAGAGACTCACTCCTATTGCAAAGCTTCTCATTACATTGGTAGGAGTTGTAATTGCATTTCAACCTGCTAGTGCTATCAAGATTCCTGAGAGTATTAATGGGTATGAACCTCTTTTTTTTGTTTTTATTTTCCTTATACTAAATGCATAAATACAAGTATACAGTATGCGAATATTTCATGGCCTTTAGTAATTAGTTCTTTTTTAATTGGCAGAGTGCCACTTATTGGGATGGAAGCGGATCTAGAGGACTATGCTAGGTTGGCTCGGGAAGGACGTCGAGTAGCCAAAATGCGCTCGCCATTTACCATGTCAAGGGAAGGTCTGCCTGTGCTTGAAAATCAGACTGGAGTTGCAAAACCACCGCCGGCCTGGTTATATAACAAGATTGTAAATGGCCATGATCAGGTGGTATTTCTGATTAGAAGCGATAACCTGTATATCGGTGGATACATAAATCCCCAAGGAATTATCCATTCATTCGCCGAATATTCAAGTATGCTCCCCGGATCCATTTCTCTAGGAATCGGTGGAAGTTATAGAGACCTAGTTGGTCGTAGGTCAAACCTTGCAAACCTTGATCTAGGCAAAAGGGCAATGAAGAGAGCTTTGAAGATTCTTTCTCGGTACAAACATGGAGTCAGCGACTTCTTTCAGATGACAACTTCACTGGCAAGGTACTCTGTAGTATTATGTGAGGCACAGAGGTTCACGGAGATTCATGAATCTTTACTTGATAAATGGAACTCAAGGACTGGATACTATATTCAGCGGCCTAAGGAGCTCTTAGTTAGCTGGGCTTCACTGTCGTGTGGTGTGCTGGAGAAGTGGAAACCCACCCTCAAATATGGTAAAACCTATTATTATGAGACATTGTGGAACTATGACAATGTACGGTTCAAACTTAGAACATCAAAAACAGGAGCTCCATATCTCTTGAGACTGCTGATAAAGGGCAAAAGATGCCAGGATAGCATAATGGGCTGGGGCCACCGCCCTTAGGTATGCAGGCAAGTATTTTTCTTTCGTTTTATTCATACCATGCAATTTACAATGCTGAATTGGATACTCTGCCCACCATTAGTACCATGAACTTTCCTGGGGTTTTAGATCCATGACAGCAGCCTTGAGCTGAATGTGCTTTTGTTGAACTACAGGTGTGGAGAAGGGCAAGATGGAGTGCAGTGATGGAGTGCTACCCCTCCTCTGGATCTGAAGCCTAATAAGGAATAAATAAAAAGCTACAACACATGGAGTTGACTTGGTTCCTAACTCCATGCTGAATAAATATTCTTCTGGGATGTTACCCTGCCAAGTTGTGTTGAACATGTATTAAAGCATAGGGGCACTTATATCTCCCCTAATAATAATAATTAAACCGGGTACTTGTCTCCCCAAACTCTGGTTTTTCAGTTGGTTCGGTTGGCATGGCACGGCTCGCCGATTTTTCATTCTGTCGATATATCCGATTACCTCTGTCATGTCCGATTACCTCTCATCCCATCGTCCGTATCAATAGGTTGCTGCACTTTGCTTCCTTCATCTGCGTTTTAGGAGCGTCTCCTTGCTGCGGGCATGTTGTTCTCTTACGACCCTGCGTTTTGCAGATGCTACAGAATCTACTCCTCTTTGCTCAGGCCTTCATACAGCGTCTTGTCCCTCGTGTTCATAGGCCTCCCTGCAGTCCTCATCTTCAGGGGTGCTCCCAATCACGAAGGAGGTTGCTGTGCCCTGACATCCTGTCGTGTGCGCTGTCAACAGTTACTGCCTGCTCAGCTACCTTGGTGGCTTGCTTATTGGTAGCACGGTCCTCGAGCCCAAGCCCATCCCTGGCATGCTCAAATGGCGTCATCACAACAATGGCTTGCTCGAACAGACTCATCAGTCTTTCATACGCTTCCACACTCACATCTTCGAGCTTAACCAGCTCTAGTGCCTTGACGTACATTCTTGTATGCCTGAATGTTAGCGCGGTGGCACAGAGCTGGTCTCCCTGGTAATGCTGAAGGTGATCTGGCAAAACATCCCTCACATCCCTTGTCCACCTTTTTACAATGTGCCTTTCTGGTATCTCTGTCATGCCACGATAGTCCATAATCTGTCTCATGCAAAACAAATAGTATAGGTTAGCTCCCAGGATTGGGCTAATGATCAGCTTCACAATTTCTGTACTTGTGCACACCTTAAGAACATGACAGCATAACATGCCCATATGTTCGAACATACCACATTCACATTCAGATTCTGCTCAATTGTCAATCATCTTCACCAGGAAAACAACCCTGCTCCATTTCTCCCTTCTTTTCAGGCCGAGTGTGTGTTGCCCTGTATAATTCATTGTTCTCAGCCTGTTCGACCCGATACCCACCCAACTAGTACAAAATTTGGCCGAATTGCTCGCCCGAGTGTACACCTTGCTGGCATGTATTTCAATTGACGAGTTCGTTTTGAGGACGTCGCCACCCTGAATGTGAAACGGTTTTTGTCAGCTCACTCATTCAAGACTAGACTCTTCGTCACAGAACAGTTTTAACTTACAATCTTGGTTCTTTTCTCCTCGTAGCTCTCATCGGACTGGCGATCAAACTACAACCTCATGTACACCCGCACCTGTTCTCATGCAAAGGTTTCCCCTAGACAAACCAACGAGAATATTTGTCAGCACGGTACATCTTAAATTCAGCTCAGCAACTTACATATCTTAGGCTGAACTCCCTACCGAGCGTCCACAAACAATTTCCTGCATTGTCTTCCACTTCTCAGGATTGAGCCGGCTCTTTCCATATCTGATACTCCATCCATCCCAAAATGTAAGATCATTTTTAACACTTTTACACTATCATATGACAAAAATGATAAAAAATGATCTTACATTTTGGGACGGAGTGAGTATCAATCTGTGCTCCCAGGAATACAAATTGTAGCAGTGGTATGCCTTTGTCAGTGAGTTGAAGGTGTTGCCCAGCTCCAGCTTGATCACTTCTTCGCCATCCCTCTCTGCAAATCCTCTTATCATTTTCTCCAGAGCACCCATTCTGCTAGCGCATGGCGCTCGCAACCACGCTAACTCTGTCCAGCAAAATAGAAAGAAGATTCAGTGCATAGACGGCGGACTCAGAAGTCAGAACCCTACACTTCTACTTCTCTGCTACCAGAACAACAAAAAAATCAGAGCACACAACACCTAATCACAGCATGCGAGCATTAGAGCATATCCACTCGATTTGGCCCCCCCAGGGGCGCTCAAATAGCGCCGCCTGGGGGCGCGCCGGCGAAAATCTCGGCGTCGGGGCGAGATGTTTCCCAACCGCCGACCCAAGGCCGGCCCCAGACGCCGTTTTTTTGTTTTTTTTCAAAAACAAAACTCGGCCACAGTTCAGCCAAACACGACGCAAATTCGAGCAAACTTGGCGAGTTCATTGACATATTTACAGGAACTTGTGAAAAACAAACTAATAAAGGAAACCTTCATGGCGAGGAGCACCGGCTCGACGACGCACGGCTCCTTCTTCGGCCTAACGAGCCGGGCAGAGGTGGGGAGGGCTCGTTGATGGCGATGCCGCCGCCGCGGGTGCGCCGACCGAGCGGCGTGTCTTGGGGCTCCGGCTTGACAGGGCGGAGAGCGGGTGAGCCGGAGGAGCGGGAGCGGGAGCCAGACAAGGAGGACTCCGGCTCCATGCGCCTCGGCGTCCACGAGCTGCCACACCGGAGGGAGAAGGTGGGGGCCGACGGGTACTCCAGCCGCGGCGTGTTGCCGCCCTCGATGTATTCGAGGACGGCCTCCAACGTGTGGCCTGGCACGCCCACCATCGGCGGCACCCTTCCGAGTTTTGGAGGCCGCGGGGTTCGATGCCGTTGGTGGCCTCGAGTTGCTCGGCGTGACGCCGCCTGAAGTACGGCTCCCACAGCGTGCTGTCAGAGGTGAACCTCGGCCCGTCCCTCGCCGACTGCGGCAGTGAGGCGTGGATGCGGGCGATCTCCACCCACGGGTCCGCCCCAGAGGGAGGCGGCGGCACTGGACCCTGCCGGCGCTCCTCCACGACACCCGCATGTCCGGCGGGGCCGGGTAGCCGGCCTCGTAGAGGAGGCGGGCCTCGTCCTCGCGCAGGGGTAGCGCTCGGCAATGGGGAAAAAGGAGGGACGCCAAGGAGAGAGGAGAGACGGGAGCGTCGGTGGTAGAGAGAGTGCAAGTGTGCGTCTCACCGGTGTGGGAGAGGTGGCTTTTATAGCCGCGGGCGGGCGGCGAGCGTGTGTCCGCCGTGTGTATGCGTGGCGGGAGAGGGCCGGACACGCATCGCCATGCCTTCGCTGCGGCACCCGTGAGGCATCAATGGAAGGCTGACCAGCGCGCCAGCCTCCCCGCGGGAAACCGAGGCGATGAGGACGATGCGGGCGCGGGGTCGCTGACTCGGCGGGCCCGCCGTTCTTTCGCCCCAAAACCGATTGCCCCGGCGCCCCCGGGCGCCCCCAGCGCGCTGGGTTCGGCCTGGGTCTGCCGACGCCAAATTCGGCCCTAACTGGCGAAAAATGGGCTTTTGGGGGGGGGCGCGGCTGCGCTTTCAGCGCCAACGATAAGAAAGGGCCTTGGGGGGCTTGCTGGGGGCGCCGCTGGAAATGCTCAGTATTTCGATACATCCCAAGCACACGACCCCATCAACAACAACACCCCTCCCCCCGGCTCTATTCCGTACGATGGTCATCCTTAAATCAATCTATATAATTCCTTACGGGGGCACAAGACAGGCATGACCGCATGAGCTTATTACTTTGTTTTCCAATCCCCACAAGCACAACAATAGGATAGCGGGTGCAGCAAAATCACTGAACTTTTTTTGGGCCATGCCTGCGCATTTGGTAATATTTGGGAAGGGGTATGGGAGTTTAGAGTAGGGAGTTGTATTAAGATTAAACATGGGATGAGACGTCTTATTCTTAATCCTCTGTTTGGCACACAATACAAATTATGTGTGAGATTTAAAGAGAAACAGTATTCCCTTATTTGTTTCATGGGAATTGATGAGTAACTAGACATGGGAAGTTAACGTAATTTATGATGAAGGGCTAAGATTGACTCACTAAAACAATTCCTTTCCAACTCCCACCCCCTCCCGTGTTAATAAAATGGTGGGAGTTGAAGCCTAAAGTCCCATGCCTATTCCCTTCTGAATTTCCAATCCCTCGATTCAAACAGTAGATTTGAAGTCTCGTACCCTTTCAATTTCCATTCCCTAAATGTAATTACCTCCAACCAAACACGCTGAAGATTCAGCCGGGTGGTCGCGGATATGATTTGATCGCAGACTCGCCTGACTGACTAGACTGTTCGCATCGTTCCGGGCGGGGTCGCCGCCATTGAAGTACGCAGCCACAGACGACTCCCGCACGCCTACTGGACCGCCACTACCGGCCTCGCTCCCGTCGTTCAGATCCGAGCCAGCGGGGACAACCCCATCGATGAAGATTGGCAACCTGCCACAATGGGTCAGAGAAATCAGCGAGGCGGCGCCGAAGCTAACAAATCAAACACTACAAAACGCCGCCGGCACAGCCACACAGCAAGGGCCGGCACGGCCAGCCCGCAGCGCAAATACCATATAGGATTGGGGAGGGGAGGGGCGAGAGGAAGGGGCAAGGGGATGGGGTGCACACCGCCGCTCACCTGCACACCGGATCCATGGGTAATCGCCACCGGCGCTGCTAAGCATCGCCGTCCTCTCGATCTCCTTCTCCAGCCGCCGCCCTCCTCTCTGTTTTCTGCACTCGGAAACGCAAAAGCAGCCCGCTGTTGCGTGTTGTGGCCGAAAAATTTCTGGACCGTGGTACATGTATAAAGCGTTATTTTTTTTTTGAGTAACGTATAAAGCGTACCTGTACCAGCGGTCCATGCGCACAGCCCCCTCCCTCCCCATTATCTCATCTTGGCTACCTTTACATACGGCTACTGCATTGCAAAACCAGAAGCTCATACTATAATGATGATGATTAGTTAACTAAAATCTGAAACTCTCTGGCCATTTTCTCTAGCTGATAGCAAGAATAATGAACAGCAAGCACTATACCCGATTAGTGTAGCGAATGCCTAATCAAGGTCCATCTGAATATAATTTAATTGTGTTTGATTTGGGCATGCATATAAGTTTGATATCCTGTTGCGGACAGTTGTTTCTCATTTGTTGTTGACCTGATCTAGATCCCTGAACTCTTGTGCTTTGAACCTGAACCTGAAGATTTTATAGCTGTTCAAAGCACTATAAGAAACCTGTTAATACATGACAGTTCATGTCCGTCACAGACCAGGCGAAAACTGTCATGCGTGGCCATGCATGACAGATTTGAATTCCGTCATGTATATCGCGTCATAATTTGACATCAAGTCGTCCATGACGGTTCTCGGCCGTCAAGGATTAGCCCGAGGCCCGCGCAGCCCAAACCAGGCCCTAACCTTCGTGACGGACGATGCCATGTAGGATTTCTGAATCATAAATTGGAATGACGTGGCTGCCTACATGGAAATTATTTTCGTCACGAAAATCATCATGGATTTAGGCACAATTTCAATTTAGTCCCATTATCTCTTTCTTTCCACCCAAGTTTCACCAACACATTTTTTAGCATAACTTGTTACACAGATCATAATGGCAACTTTCACCAAAGACAAGCATTTCCAAAATCGCGTACATACATATATCAATTAATATGCGTCCGCCCGCAGGTATCTACAACATTTGCAATTCACAATATTCTCCATGAAATAATAATTTACAACATATACAAAATATATCACACAACAAGATTAGGAAATAGTAGAATCCAGGTTACATAGACATAACATACAAACTATTAAGGTTTTTATTATAGGTCTTGCCGTCAGCCCTCCAAATGGCAATTATCACGTCATGACAGATTGTGATGGGCTGCACCGAGTAGCCCGCTACCCAATCATACCAAACATATTTACAAAACAACAGATATTGGTCGATACGGATAGATAACAAGAGAACTGCAAAAAAGTGAAAAATGGATTACATGCTGTCAAAAAATCGTAAATCTTATAGTGCCTACAAATAAGGATAACATAGTATCTACAACATATATGTTTCATTTATATCCAAATTAATTAAAACAGCCAAGTTACAGGTAAAAAATGAAGTGTTATGTACTTGTGCATACCATCCAAACAAGAAACAATTTATTTTTTTGCGCACTAGGCATGGGATTGATAGAAGAAGAGTACAAGCATGGGATTACAACGCTTACAAGGCCATGTGCGCACTAGGCATGGTGTACAAGCGAAGGAGCACAACAGATGGGGGTATGCTCAGCCCCGCGACCGAAAACTAGAGACTAAGCACCGGGGATAATGTTTTGCATTCCGGTGGCGCCCGCCTTGGTCCATAGTCGCGCCTCGTCCTTGATGGTGTCGGAGGTGAGGTTGATCGATGGTGTCGCTCCGTCAAAAATGCAAGCGTTGCGGTGCTTCCAAATCCACCAAGCTGAGAGGATGATGAGGGAGGATAGACCCTTGCGCATGGAAGCGGGCGCGAGGTCGAGAGAGGATTGCCACCATAACTGGAATGGTGTGCTGGGGTCAGGGAGGTTGATGGGCACACACGCCCAGCCGAGGATCTCGTGCCAAATTTGGCGAGAGAAAGAGCATCCGGCAAGAAGGTGGTGCATGGTCTCCTCCTCTTGGTCACACAGGGCGCAAGTGTCGTCGTGGGGCAATCCGCGGCGAGCCAGGCGTTCCGCGGTCCAGCAGCGGTCTTGCATGGCCAGCCAAAGGAAGAACTTGACGCGGAGAGGAGCCCAAGGTCGCCAGGTGAGCCGCCAGAAAGGGTCTTCACAAGCTTCGAAGAATAAGGCCTTGTAACAGGAACTTGCAGTATATGTAGCAGAAGAGGTCCATCGCCAGCGTAGCGTGTCCGGCTCGCTGGAGAGATTAGTGTGCCGCACCAAACACCATAGCTCGACGTGCTGCACCATGGCCGCCGGCCCAAGCGCGCCTCGGATATCCTGCACCCAAGAGCGCTGGTGTAGACCATCACACATGTAGCGCTCCTTCCGAAGGCGCCTTGGGACGAGAGCGAGAACGAGAGGGGCGATCTCGGCCACAGACCTGCCAGCGATCCAGTGGTCGGTCCAGAATCTGCAAGTATCTCCAGCTCCAAGCTGCCAAGTCGTGGAGGCTTTGAAAATTGCACTCGCGTTCGCGTCGTGGGGGATGTGAAGGTGGCTCCAGGGGCGAGTAGCGTCGGTACGTTGCAGCCATAGCCAACGAACACGAAGAGAGATGCCCGTACGCTGTATGCCTCGGATGCCGAGGCCACCGAGGGAGATAGGCCGGCATACACACTGCCAGTTGACGAGGCACTGATCACCGTTGGCCTTGTCTGATCCTGCCCATAAAAATCCGCGGATGATCCGGTTCACCTTCTTGATGGCAGTGCTGTTGAAGGCAATGGCCATGAGGAAGTGCGTGGGGATGGCACTTAGGACATGGTGCACAAGGGATAGGCGGTCTCCCTTGGATAGCATAGATGCCCGCCATGTGGAGAGCTTGCGCCCAAGCTTGTCAATGATCGGTTGCAAGCTCGTCGAAGAGGCCTTGCGGACTGAGAGGGGCAGCCCGAGGTAGGTGATGGGAATGTGAGTGACGGGACACTGCACCTCCGTGGCTATAGCAACAATGTGATCCTTGGTGCATTAGATAGGAGCGGCCGAACACTTGTCAAAGTTGGTTTGCAGCTGTGACGCCCGGATAATTAGGCTACAGTAATTCCCTGCTAATGGGGCCACATCACCACGATCACTATTGTTATTCTCCCGATGATTCAATCCCGTTCAAATTCAAAATTCAAAATCAAGGCAAACGATAAAAGTTTTCAAACATTAAAACTAAAATGTTCAAATTGGAACAAATAAATCCTAAGTAATAATGGAGGAGAAACCACACTTTTATAAAATGTGTAAATACTCTAAAATGAGCAAAACAGCAGCTACATATAATTAAATGCTTTTTATAATATATAAAATATTAAACTAATTTATTTGGGAGCCCAAGTTATTGTGACATTAGAATAAGTAGTAACACTATTTTAGGAACTAATTTAGCATTTTATAAAACTATAGTAAATAGAAAGTGAGATAAAACAGTAAAAAGGAAATAGATAAAAGAAAACCAAACCAATAAAAAAAAAAGAAAGACCCCCGGGCCAACCGACCCAACAGGTCGGCCCAGTCAGCCACCAGGCCAGCCCACCCCGTCGCCTTATCCCCGCACCCCCCCGTGACCTAAAGCCACGTCCCCCACTCCCCCACCCACGACTCTTCCTCCCTCGCACGCTCCCTCCCCTTGTTTCCAGATCGGGCGCCCCTGGCACCGATCGATGCCGCCGCCTGCGCCCGACGTCCTCCCCGCCACCTCAGACTACGCCGGGAGCACCGCCTCCGCCGTCTTCGTCAACTACAAGGACGTATCGGAGCTCGGGACCTCTGCCTCGCGCCGATCGAGCCGTTCCCTTCCCCGGATCGCCGTCACCCGCCGCCGGACCTCGTCGCCTCGCCGCACGTCGTCCCCGTCGTCCTCACCACGCCCCGCTGCCTAAGACCCTACAACCCCGGTGAGGCCCCCCGGCCTCTCCTTCTCTCCCCGCGTCGTCGCCCGTTACCGCCCCATCTCCGTCGTGGCCGCCCCTGCCGCGCTGGCGGCTGCTGCTGCTCTCCAACGCCTCGCCCGTGCGGCCCCGCTTCGCCCTGCCGCCCGCTTCCCCCACTGCTGCCCACCTCGCTCGCCGCTGCCTCCCGCCGGAGCTCCACGCCGGCCGCCGCTGCTGCCGCTCCCCACGCTCGCCCGCGCCTCTGCTCGCGTTGATCTTACGAGGCCGGGCATGACCCAGAAAAGTGTGTCCGGCCAAATGGGATCGAGCGTGTTGGGTTATGTGGTGCACCCCTGCAGGGAAGTTTATCTATTCGAATAGCCGTGTCCCTCGGTAAAAGGACGACCCGGAGTTGTACCTTGACCTTATGACAACTAGAACCGGATACTGAATAAAATACACCCTTCCAAGTGCCAGATACAACCCGGTGATCGCTCTCTAACAGGGCGACGAGGAGGGGATCGCCGGGTAGGATTATGCTATGCGATGCTACTTGGAGGATTTCAATCTACTCTCTTCTACATGCTGCAAGACGGAGATGACCAGAAGCGTAGTCATCGACAGGACTAGCTACCCCCCTTTTATTCTGGCATTCTGCAGTTCAGTCCACTGATATGCCCCTTTACACATATACCCATGCATATGTAGTGTAGCTCCTTGCTTGCGAGTACTTTGGATGAGTACTCACGGTTGCTTCTCTCCCTCTTTTCCCCCTTTCCTTGCTATCTGGTTGTCGCAACCAGATGCTGGAGTCCAGGAGCCAGACGCCACCGTCGACGACGACACCTACGACACTGGAGGTGCCTACTACTACGTGCAGGCCGCTGACGACGACCAGGAGTAGTTAGGAGGATCCCAGGCAGGAGGCCTGCGCCTCGTTCGATCTGTATCCCAGTTTGTGCTAGCCTTCTTAAGGCAAACTTGTTTAACTTATGTCTGTACTCAGATATTGTTGCTTCCGCTGACTCGTCTATGATCGAGCACTTGTATTCGAGCCCTCGAGGCCCCTGGCTTGTATTATGATGCTTGTATGACTTATTTATGTTGTAGAGTTGTGTTGTGATATCCTCCCGTGAGTCCCTGATCTTGATCGTACACATTTGCGTGCATGATTAGTGTACGGTCAAATCGGGGGCGTCACAAGTTGGTATCAGAGCCGACTGCCTGTAGGAATCCCCCTTTCCAACTCCTTGGCCGAAGTCGAGTCTAGACATTGCAAAAACTTTTACTAACATGGCTGTGTGTCTTACGGGCCCACGTCGCCATTGGGTGGTATTAGGATCTTTTACTCCTTGTCTCTGGGACTCTGATCTCTCTTCTATTCGGGTTAAGTGAGTTTTGCTAAATCTAACATTAGGATCTCGTTATCGCTTTCACCCGGAGAGCCCCTTATTACTAATGATCGTCTGCTGCACGTGAAGACCCTGAAGATACTCTCCGCTGATAACCCAAGAACTTGTGTTCATCGCTTTTACAATTCCCTTTCATCGATGAACTCCTATGGATAACCACGTATACTCGCAATTCATACAATGTTTCCCAGTTGATCTTGTTACTACAAGATACCCCGTAATGCTCTCTGTTGTTCAAAGAATCCTTTGAGCTTACTGCTATGCTGTTCTTTGACACCTGAATACCCCTACGGATAATTCTCGCACTTACCGAGTATCCGCTCATCCCCAGTTGAATTCAAGTATATCACAAAAGTGTTCAGAATACCATTCGATCTTCCGAAAATCCTCAGGAGCCTATTGCTCTTGAAATTCTTGCTTGCTTGCATTATGGATAATCCCATAAGTCTCGTAATCTTATAGTCATTCCTTGTCATTATCATTTTGAGTCTGTTGATTCAAAATATTGCGAATGCTCACAATCCTCAATCAGATCCTAGAATTCTTCCTTCTGGCTCAAACGTCATTTTTAACATGAGCTGGATCTCGACCTATCAAATTGCCATCGATTGTACCCCTAAGCCTACTCACTTATCCATCCTTGATCAGAGCGTTGCTTCTGACCCCCTGATTTGGAAATCATAATTCTTTTTGCATTCGAACTTTGAGTTAGTCAGTTGTTTCTATAATCAGATCTCCTTGCATTCTTCTTCCTCTGGTTGAGTACCGATGCTCACATCAGATCCCTTGTGGACCATCGGTTCCTTTGTTGGATTTTATCCGACAGTGTCCTTCCTATTGAATAACCTTGTGAGTCTTTCCATGGGTATATAATGCCTTTGGTAAATTGTATCCTCTGTTTTCTCAACCATGCTCCGTTTTCGAGCTGGTGGTATTTACTGTTGAAGCTGGTGGTATATGATTCCACGATACCCTGACGGGTTGAACCTATGCCTTCCTTAATATGTGTGAACTCAGAAGTTTTCACGAGTCATACTCATCTGGTATTTCACGAGGTAAAACTTTCAACACTAATGCCTTTATCAAAGCGAGGAGTGAATGGAAGGTTATACAGTGAAGAAGTGGGAGTCGACCTTGAACCTTTGTGTTCATGCCCATGGACACGATGTAGATCCTATCATGGAAGCTTCTTATAATAATAACTATTTCCCTGGTATAATATCATCTGGTATCGGTGAATTGATCCTTTGCGATCGTGGTTCCGACCATGTTCTCCTTTAAATACCATTTCCTATGCAAGTTTAAGTAATTGTCTTCTATAGAGCAATACCCCAATCCACCCTCTACTTTGATTTGTCGTCGAGTATTGC
This sequence comes from Aegilops tauschii subsp. strangulata, assembly GCF_002575655.3. Classification (NCBI taxonomy): domain Eukaryota; kingdom Viridiplantae; phylum Streptophyta; class Magnoliopsida; order Poales; family Poaceae; genus Aegilops; species Aegilops tauschii. The sequence goes on along the minus strand of NC_053038.3, from coordinate 13,206,591 downwards.
CCCCTGGTATCTCGAGACTATCACGGAACCGCATAACTTCTTATGAGTTCTTCATCAAGTACTACATTCTCACGGATTACTATTTTTCCTGGGTTTTGAGTGGTTAATCACTCGAGTACCCCGACAATTGAATCGAGTCCGCACTACGGTTCAACAACTTTTAGTAATGTTCCTTACTTACGAGTTTGTACCCGATCGCGTCATTCCTAGCCTGTTTGGCTATATCATTATCTTGATGATTTTAACTGTGCTACCTGGTCCTTATTCCCGGAGCACCACTTCGACGATGAGCTAAGCTTACGTCGATTTTCCTCGTCATATCGTTTCACCTCGAACAACAAACTTGACCCCGAGTTTGTGTGCTACCCGTGGTTCCAATAACCTTTCGCTTTCATCATTCCTTTGACTTGATGTCATCGTCGATCGATTACATCTCCATGAAACCTCTCGACAAAATTTGTCATGATCATCATCAACATTCTGAGTTCCTCCAGGATATCAATTGAATTCATGATGAGAAATACCATCCTTGCCCCTCGATGATTTGTGTTATCATCGGCAACATTCTTGCTTTCCCTTCAATACAAACTTGTTCATGTTTTGTGTTGTACCTTGAGATCCTTGTTATCCAACTTATGTTATGTTCTACCTTGGAGTATTGCTATCTCTTATGTCAAGGATATTGTGAGAATTTCTCCACCTCTTGAGAATTCTTGATATAGTAATACTTCTCGCCATCTCCATTTGCTTTCTGATCCCCGTGTTGTTTCTAACCTGAATACCGACAATTGAACTAGGATGCGTGAATTCAAAACTTCTAGCAATCCTATTGCTTTGGAGCTAATGGTCGATAGTTCATGCTTAGACTATTGGTTAATGAATCATCATTCGAACATTGATCGTGCTACCTAGCCCATATTTCGGGTGCACCGTCAACCAATGTTCAATCGTGTATGTTTCCTCGAGCATACCTCATTATATCATTTGAACTGACAAAAGTTATCTCCTTGTTCACATAAGTGTGGAAATCCCTCTTTTTGGAAATCTCGAGGAATTGTCGCTGAGTCAATCAGTCACCTCCTCACCTCCCCTTGATTTAATGATGAACTCTTGTTTCGGAACTTGGTTTCATAGTTCATTTCCCGAGAATCTTACAATGTCATCTCGACAATTCGTGTTGCACCTTTCTTCTCAGGCATCCCGAGTCTGAGTTATCCTGACACCAATCAGATCTGAATCTCGGTCAGATATGATGGTTGGAACATATTTCCAAGAGTTGTCACATTGGTCTATTCATGACCCGGTAAGGTGATGTCATGCCTAACACACCTGGCCAGAGGACCTATTGTTATAGGTTTTCCCTTTTAGCAAGGTTAGCTGTTCTTCCATGAGGAAATTGTAAGACTTATTCTATAAGTTGTTCCTGATGGATCCTTTTTGTTTCCTAAGTCTGATCCTCACCTGTTGACCATGTCAATGCTACCTCGAAGCATGTCTATGGTACTCCGATTTTCAACAGGAACATTTGAAGCCCAATGCTAAATGTTTCCTGCTCAATTATCCAAACACCGTTGTATGGGTAATGTCATGAAATTTCTCTCCCCTACCTAAAGAGTTTTCTACATTATATCCTGTCATGAATATCATGCTCAGCTTGTCCTTGGGAAGGATATACCCTTGAAATATGTGTTTAAACACATTTTCCTTTCCATTCTTCTGTTTAATCTGATAATCATATTTTCCTTTCCATTGTTTGGTTTAACCTTTCTGGTGATCTATATGATCTAAGCAGTAATATTCTCCTGCTTATGTAAACACCTCGGTGTACAACTCTGTCAGTAAGACCCTGTTACTATTGTTGGTGACATTTCGGTAACCACCGATGGACGAGAATTTTGCCTAATGGTCCGCCTCGTTTCAACGGGCAGGGAAATGGTTCTCTTCGTCCCTCGCCCTTGGTACCGACGATGTTGCTGACATATAACTGACAGGTTAACCTCTGACATGCCTTGCTATCATGATCGTGCAAGATGTCACCGCCCTTCCTACTTTTAACCCACATGGTGGGCCCATAACCCACAGTTCCACAGGATCGAAACCTGACTCTCCTGAAAACACCCCTGTTCCCATGGTTGTTCCTCGCGCGTGGCCTCGTATGTAATTCATGAGCCACCTTCCGAGAGATCATCAATTCTGGCATCAGACAAAATACTTATTTCCGTTGCTTTGAACCCCTTTCACGCCCTGTAACAGGCATCGAACGATTGCCTGCCCGCTCGAAACTTTCCATGACACCTCCTCACGTTGCTCTTGATATTTTCTTAAGTTTCAGTTCGAGAGTTACTTACCGCCACCTTCCCCGATGTTAGCTACCAGATAGTCAACCTTGCAGAGGTCCGTTCTCCCGGAATACCCACCCTTTATTCTTTAGTAAGTACGATGGAAATCCCGAAGGAATGATGACGACTTCATCATGATGACCTGAAGCGGAGAAATGAAGACCTCAACGTAATGGATCGACCTCTTCGAGAAGAGCAACCAAGACCGAGAAGAATCGTTAGAATTTCGTAACCAGGACTTTCCCCCTTACACCCCTCTTAAATCTCGGGACGAGATTTCTTGTAGTGGAGGAGAATTGTGACGCCCGGATAATTAGGCTACAGTAATTCCCTACTAATGGGGCCACATCACCACGATCACTGTTGTTATTCTCCCGATGATTCAATCCCGTTCAAATTCAAAATTCAAAATCAAGGCAAACGATAAAAGTTTTCAAACATTAAAACTAAAATGTTCAAATTGGAACAAATAAATCCTAAGTAATAATGGAGGAGAAACCACACTTTTATAAAATGTGTAAATACTCTAAAATGAGCAAAACAGCAGCTAAAACCAATAATTAAATGCTTTTTATAATATATAAATATTAAACTAATTTATTTGGGAGCCCAAGTTATTGTGACATTAGAATAAGTAGTAACACTATTTTAGGAACTAATTTAGCATTTTATAAAACTATAGTAAATAGAAAGTGAGATAAAACAGTAAAAAGGAAATAGATAAAAGAAAACCAAACCAATAAATAAATAAAAAGAAAGACCCCCGGGCCAACCGACCCAACAGGTCGGCCCAGTCAGCCACCAGGCCAGCCCACCCCGTCGCCTTATCCCCGCACCCCCCTGTGACCTAAAGCCACGTCCCCCACTCCCCCCCCACGACTCTTCCTCCCTCGCACGCTCCCTCCCCTTGTTTCCAGATCGGGCGCCCCCGCACCGATCGATGCCGCCGCCCGCGCCCGACGTCCTCCCCGCCACCTCAGACTACGCCGGGAGCACCGCCTCCGCCGTCTTCGTCAACTACAAGGACGCATCGGAGCTCGAGACCTCTGCCTCGCGCCGATCGAGCCGTTCCCTTCCCCGGATCGCCGTCACCCGCCGCCGGACCTCGTCGCCTCGCCGCACGTCGTCCCCGTCGTCCTCACCACGCCCCGCTGCCTAAGACCCTACAACCCCGGTGAGGCCCCCCGGCCTCTCCTTCTCTCCCCGCGTCGTCGCCCGTTACCGCCCCATCTCCGTCGTGGCCGCCCCTGCCGCGCTGCCCGCTGCTGCTGCTCTCCAACGCCTCGCCCGTGCGGCCCCGCTTCGCCCTACCGCCCGCTTCCCCCACTGCTGCCCACCTCGCTCGCCTCTGCCTCCCGCCGCTGCTGCCGCTCCCCACGTTCTCCCGCGCCTCTGCTCGCGCCCCCCCGTCGCCCGGGCAAGCTACGGCCTCGGGCACGCGCACCACACCCGGGCGCCCGCTAACGCCGAACCCACTTCCCCCCTGGCCCCATGACATGTGGGGACCAGCCCCTGGAACATTAAAAAATAAAAATAAAAATAATAATTAATTAAAGACTTAATTAACTTAATTCAGCCTAATTAATTAACCTAATCACTTAATTAAATTAACTAATCATGTTTAGTTAACCTAAGTCAATGACAACCGGGACCCACGCGTCAGTTTGACCAAGTCAACTAACTGTTGACTGCTGACATCACCCTGATGTCATGCTGACGTCATAATGACATTTCCTAATTAATTTAAGTCTGTTAATTCTAAAATGAATTAAAAACTTTGAAAATTAATATAAAATAATCCGTAACTCGGATGAAAATACTTTCTACATGAAAGTTGCTCAGAACGACGAGACGAATCCGGATACGCAGCCCGTTCGTCCGCCACACATCCCTAGCATAGCAAACTCGCAACTTTCCGCCTCCGTTTCATCTGTCCGAAAATGCGAAACATCGGGAATACTTTCCCGGATGTTTCCCCCCTTCGTCGGTATCACCGCCTACCGCGTTAGGGCACACCTAGCACCGCGCATTGTCTTGTCATGCACCGCCATGCTTATGTTTGCATTGTATTTACTGCTTCTTCCCCCTCTTCCCTCCGGTAGACTACGAGACCGACGCTGCTGCTGCCCAGTTCGACTACGGAGTTGACGATCCCTCCTACTTGCCAGAGCAACCAGGCAAGCCCCCCCTTGATCACCAGATATCGCCTAGTCTTCTCTATACTGCTTGCATTAGAGTAGTGTAGCATGTTACTGCTTTCCGTTAATCCTATCCTGATGCATAGCCTGACATTGTTGCTACAGTTGTTACCCTTACCTGCTATCCTACTGCTTAGTATAGGATGCTAGTGTTCCATCAGTGGCCCTACACTCTTGTCCGTCTGCCATGCTATACTACTGGGCCGTGATCACTTCGGGAGGTGATCACGGGTATATACTATATACATTATATACATGACACATGTGGTGATTAAAGTCGGGTCGGCTCGGTGAGTACCCGCAAGTGATTCTGATGAGGGGGCTGAAAGGACAGGTGGCTCCACCCCGGTAGAGGTGGGCCTGGGTTCCTGACGGCCCCCGACTGTTACTTGTGGCGGAGCAACAGGGCAGGTTGAGACCGCCTAGGTGAGAGGTGGGCCTGGCCCTGGTCGGCGTTCGCGGATACTTAACACGCTTAACGAGATCTTGGTATTTGATCTGAGTCTGGCCATTTGGTCTATACGCACTAACCATCTACGCGGGAGTAGTTATGGGTATCCCGGCGTCGTGGTATCAGCCGAAGCCTTCGTGACGTCAGCGACTGAGTGGCGCGCGCCGGATTGGACTGGAACGCCACTAGGCTAGGTCTGCTTCCGGTCGCGTACGCAACATGCAGGTGTGCATAGGGCGATGGGCCCAGACCCCTGCGCGCATAGGGTTAGACCGGCGTGCTGACCTCTCTGTTGTGCTTAGGTGGGGCTGCGACGCGTTGATCTTACGAGGCCGGGCATGACCCAGAAAAGTGTGTCCGGCCAAATGGGATCGAGCGTGTTGGGTTATGTGGTGCACCCCTGCAGGGAAGTTTATCTATTCGAATAGCCGTGTCCCTCGGTAAAAGGACGACCCGGAGTTGTACCTTGACCTTATGAAAACTAGAACCGGATACTGAATAAAATACACCCTTCCAAGTGCCAGATACAACCCGGTGATCGCTCTCTAACAGGGCGACGAGGAGGGGATCGCCGGGTAGGATTATGCTATGCGATGCTACTTGGAGGATTTCAATCTACTCTCTTCTACATGCTGCAAGACGGAGATGACCAGAAGCGTAGTCATCGACAGGACTAGCTACCCCCCTTTTATTCTGGCATTCTGCAGTTCAGTCCACTGATATGCCCCTTTACACATATACCCATGCATATGTAGTGTAGCTCCTTGCTTGCGAGTACTTGGATGAGTACTCACGGTTGCTTCTCTTTCCCCCTTTCCTTGCTATCTGGTTGTCGCAACCAGATGCTGGAGTCCAGGAGCCAGACGCCACCGTCGACGACGACACCTACGACACTGGAGGTGCCTACTACTACGTGCAGGCCGCTGACGACGACCAGGAGTAGTTAGGAGGATCCCAGGCAGGAGGCCTGCGCCTCGTTCGATCTGTATCCCAGTTTGTGCTAGCCTTCTTAAGGCAAACTTGTTTAACTTATGTCTGTACTCAGATATTGTTGCTTCCGCTGACTCGTCTATGATCGAGCACTTGTATTCGAGCCCTCGAGGCCCCTGGCTTGTATTATGATGCTTGTATGACTTATTTATGTTGTAGAGTTGTGTTGTGATATCCTCCCGTGAGTCCCTGATCTTGATCGTACACATTTGCGTGCATGATTAGTGTACGGTCAAATCGGGGGCATCACAGCAGCCCAGAAGCGAGGGCAAAGACGTGGAGGAGCCTGCGAACCATGGCGAGGTCGTGAGAGTCCGGATGGCAGAAGATGACCACATCGTCGGCATAAAGGGATATGCTCGAAGCTGCGTGACGGGTGGTCAAGCGATGAAGGAGGCCCAGCTGAACCGCACGTAGCAGCATGGAGTTCAGCACGTCGATGACCAAGGTGAAGAGCATGGGTGAGACCGGATCGCCTTGACGGAGGCCGTGAGCGTGGTCGATCGGAGGCCCTGGGTGGCCATTGATGAGAACTCTCGTGGAGGCCGTGGAAAGGAGCATGGAGATCCACTCGCGCCAACGAACAAGAAACAAAAATGAAGTGTTGATACTTGACAGTTAAAGCTTAGATAAAAAAAGTGAAAATAAATCAAAAAGCTACGAAGGAGACAGTACTGGACCTATATAAGAATGTAAAATTTTAGCCCAAGGATACAGTTATCAAGAATCCAGCTGAAGAATTAGTATTTGAAAGGAACAATAATATATTCACAAATGGAGATGCAAAATTACCAGCAGCGGTGAGTTGACACGTTTCTCAGCAACCAGGACACTGCAATCCATAGCAGAAGGATTACATGCAGACCAGAATAAGAACACCAACTTTTCAACATTAAAGGTTACAAAAAGTAAGACATCAAGTTTCATCAGGAATACCACTAGGGGAAAACTCATATGACTGGAAATTATGAATTAGTTCTCCAACAAGAGATTATGTTTGGAATATCTGTCATTTGGTGCAGAAAAAATAAAACTACATTATGTGTGTGTACATCTAAATCCCAAAGATGCAGATTGTTACAATATTTCATTATTTTATTGTTTCAATCATGTCTAATGGAGCAGCTTGTTCAATGGTAATCTTGTGCCTCTCCCTCTCACTCAGGGAGCAGCTTATTCAGTGGGGTAAACTCGTATGCTTAGCTTTCTTCCATCTACAAAAGCTGAAAGGGAGAAGGAGAATCACACAAGTTAACCACCGAAAAAGCTGCTCCGTGAGTGAGAGGGAGAGGCACAAGATTTACCACTGAATAAGCTGCTCCATCAGGTTTATGCACTTGGTCCCCATCAGGTTTCAAAAATATATATAATTGTAGTTTATGCACCGGTCCTTCCATTAACTTAAAACTATTTTTTTTCATGCATCCTTTTCTAATGCATAACTCCGCCTATGTTGTCTCAACATAGCCGGTCCCAAGCCCGGGTAAAGGAGGAGGGTTGTGATAGGCTTGGCGAGCCAACGTAAAAACTCAGCCACTCTTATGGAGATGAAACCCAATAGATTTTCGTTGGGGCGTAACCCTCTCAGCGACGCGCCACATCGGAACCCGGGTGTGGTGGAAAATGGGCAAGGGCCGGGCCGTTACCCCCCAGGTGGCGCGCCGTATCTTGATCTGGATACGGTGGCAAGTGAGTGAGGATCGGGTCGTCGCATCCTTAGTGGCGCGCTACATCGGCGCCCGGATGTAGTGGAAAATGAGCAAGGGTCTTCGCATTTGACTCGACGAGTGCAAAGGGTAAGGAAGCTAGCCGAGCCTAGGAGGATTCGCTTAGGTAGCTGGAATGTAGGGTCTCTGACAGGGAAGCTCCGGGAGCTAGTTGATGCAGCGGTGAGGAGAGGTGTTGATATCCTTTGCGTCCAAGAAACCAAATGGAGAGGACAGAAGGCGAAGGAGGTGGAGGATACCGGCTTCAAGCTATGGTACACGGGGACGGCTGCAAACAGAAGTGGCGTAGGCATCTTGATCAACAAGAGCCTCAAGTATGGAGTGGTAGACGTCAAGAGACGTGGGGACCGGATTATCTTGGTCAAGCTGGTAGTTGAGGACTTGCTTCTCAATGTTATCAGCGCGTATGCCCCGCAAGTAGGCCACAATGAAAACACCAAGAGGGAGTTCTGGGAAGGCCTGGAAGACATGGTTAGGAGTGTACCGATTGGTGAGAAGCTCTTCATAGGAGGAGACCTCAATGGCCACGTGGGTACATCTAACACAGGTTTTGAAGGGGCGCATGGGGGCTTTGGCTATGGCATCAGGAATCAAGAAGGGGAAGATGTCTTAAGTTTTGCTCTAGCCTACAACATGATTGTAGCTAACACCCTCTTTAAAAAGAGAGAATCACATCTGGTGACTTTTAGTAGTGGCCAACACTCTAGCCAGATTGATTTCATCCTCTCGAGAAGAGAAGATAGGCGTGCGTGCCTAGACTGTAAGGTGATACCTGGAGAGAGTGTTGTACCCCAGTATAAGCTGGTGGTTGCTGACTTCCGCTTTCGGATTCGTGTCCAGCGGGATAAGCGTGCCAAAGTCGCTAGAACGAAGTGGTGGAAGCTCAAGGGGGAGGTAGCTCAGGCGTTCAAGGAGAGGGTCATTAAGGAGGGCCCTTGGGAGGAAGGAGGGGATGCGGACAATGTGTGGATGAAGATGGCGACTTGCATTCGTAAGGTGGCCTCAGAGGAGTTTGCAGTGTCTAGGGGAAGGAGAAGCGAAGATAAGGATACCTGGTGGTGGAATGATGATGTCCAGAAGGCGATTAAAGAGAAGAAAGATTGCTTCAGACGCTTATACCTGGATAGGAGTGCAGACAACATAGAGAAGTACAAGATGGCGAAGAAGGCCGCAAAGCGAGCTGTTGGTGAAGCAAGGGGTCGGGCGTATGAGGACCTCTACCAACGGTTAGGCACGAAGGAAGGCGAAAGAGACACCTATAAGATGGCCAAGATCCGAGAGAGGAAGACGAGGGATATTGGCCAAGTCAAATGCATCAAGGACGGAGCAGGCCAACTCTTGGTGAAGGACGAGGAGATTAAGCATAGATGGCGTGAGTACTTCGACAAGCTGTTCAATGGGGAGAATGAGAGTTCTACCATTGAATTGGACGGCTCCTTTGATGAGACCAGCATGCGTTTTGTGCGGCGAATCCAGGAGTCTGAGGTCAAGGAGGCCTTAAAAAGGATGAAGGGAGGCAAGGCGATGGGCCCGGATTGTATCCCCATTGAGGAGTGGAAAGGTCTCGGGGACATAGCGATAGTATGGCTAACCAAGCTTTTCAACCTCATCTTTCGGGCAAACAAGATGCCAGAAGAATGGAGACGGACTATATTAGTACCAATCTTCAAGAACAAGGGGGATGTTCAGAGTTGTTCTAATAACCGTGGAATTAAGCTGATGAGCCATACAATGAAGCTATGGGAGAGAGTCATTGAGCACCTCTTAAGAAGAATGACAAGCGTGACCAAAAATCAGTTTGGTTTCATGCCTAGGAGGTCGACCATGGAAGCCATTTTCTTGGTACGACAACTTATGGAGAGAGATAGGGAGCAAACGAAGGACTTGCATATGGTGTTCATTGACTTGGAGAAGGCCTATGATAAGATACCGCGGAATGTCATGTGGTGGGCCTTGGAGAAACACAAAGTCCCAACAAAGTACATTACCCTCATCAAGGACATGTACGATAATGTTGTGACAAGTGTTCGAACAAGTGATGTCGACACTGATGACTTCCCGATTAAGATAGGACTGCATCAGGGGTCAGCTTTGAGCCCTTATCTTTTTTTGCATTGGTGATGGATGAGGTCACAAGGGATATACAAGGAGATATCGCATGGTGTATGCTCTTTGCGGATGATGTGGTGCTAGTTGACAATAGTCGGACGGGGGTAAATAGGAAGTTAGAGTTATGGAGACAAACCTTGGAATCGAAAGGGTTTAGGCTTAGTAGGACTAAAACCGAGTACATGATATGCGGTTTCAGTACTACTAGGTCTGAGGAGGAGGAGGTTAGCCTTGATGGCCAGGTGATACCTCAGAAGGACACCTTTCGGTATTTGGGGTCAATGTTGCAGGAGGATGGGGGTATTGATGAAGATGTGAACCATCATATCAAAGCCGGATGGATTAAGTGGCGCCAAGCTTCTGGCATTCTCTGTGACAAGAGAGTGCCACAAAAGCTAAAAGGCAAGTTCTACAGGACGGCGGTTCGACCCGCAATGTTGTATGACGCTGAGTGTTGGCCGACTAAAAGGCGACATGTTCAACAGTTAGGTGTGGCGGAGATGCGTATGTTGAGATGGATGTGTGGCCACACGAGAAGGATCGAGTCTGGAATGAGGATATACAAGATAGAGTTGGGGTAGCACCAATTGAAGAGAAGCTTGTCCAACATCGTCTGAGATGGTTTGGGCATATTCAGCGTAGGCCTTCAGAAGCTCCAGTGCATAACGGGCGGCTAAGGCGTGCGGAGAATGTCAAGAGAGGGCGGGGTAGACCGAATTTGACATGGGAGGAGTCCGTTAAGAGAGACCTGAAGGATTGGAGTATCACCAAAAGAGCTAGCTATGGACAGGGGTGCGTGGAAGCTTGCTATCCATGTGCCAGAGCCATGAGTTGGTTGCGAGATCTTATGGGTTTCACCTCTAGCCTACCCAACTTGTTTGGGACTAAAGGCTTTGTTGTTATTGTTGTCCTTTTCTAATGCATACATATAGAGACAAACTTAACTGAACTCGTCTCTCTCTCTGAACAAACTGAAATTCTCAAGTACACGTACATTCCGTGAGATACTGAAATTCTCAAGTACACATACATTCAGTGAGATACTGAAATTCTCTATTACACGTACATTCAGGACATGGTCTGGTTCATTGCATTAGAAAGCAAGAAGACTTGCACACATAGTAGAAGTTCATAAGTTCAGCCAACTAACTTGTACATACTTAGTTCAAGCAGGACATGGTCTGATTCATTACATTACAAAGCAATAACCTATGCAAAAAAGAAGTAAACAAAGTAAAATTAGGTACTGCAAGCCTCACCATTTAAAAAGATGTTCATCACAGAAATGCATTACATATTTTGTTTAAAACCAGTCTATGAATGCAGAATAAATGCAGGGGATTGGTTTCTCAATAGAGAGGCAAGATTGAATTGGCAGCAGTACCTAATTTTGTTTCTAGTTAATAATTAGCAGCAATAAGCTCATTAAGATCTATGATAAGCCAAACAACCAGCACTAGTTGGAATAAAAAAACAAAGATCTTACCCTGCTATTGAGAAACTGATAAAAACAAACAAGCGAGCTAGAAATTTCCGCAAAAAAAAGCCAGCTAGAAATGGAGCAATCATGTAGATTCAATCTGGACCAAAATATTCACTTCCACGCAAGAACTAGCACTTCAAAAGCTTCAGCAATAATCACACATCGATAGGAGGACATTAATCTCTTGCTGTTCCGAGGACTAAGATATAAGATAGCTAAAGAAAATGAAGATGGAAAATCTGTCTATTCTTTTAGATTCGTAAGAAAACTTTGTAGCAATGTAAATTCTAGTAACATGCAACTGGCTGCCCTGGTCAAAATCTTCACACCTAGTCATAGCAATATTATTTTCTTTCTTCCAACTGAAAAATAATTCATGATCTGAAAAATCGAACATAGAAGAGGCTATCTCAAGATATGAAGTGCTAAGCAACATCATGGACAAAAATTACAGAGAGGACAACCTAGTTGAGACAAGGTCCCTCGTGTACGACCTAGTTGGGACAACCTCGTCGGCATGCACAAAAAAATTTGTGGAACAGAGGGGATGGGGAGAAGCAAAGCCTCACCAGATCTTGAGGAGGAGCATGAGGAAGAGGTGTCGGCGAGATCCAGGAGGACGCCATTGGCACACGGGCATCGCCAAGATCCCAAGGTCAGCTCGCCGTAGGACGTCGCCATCCTCCCGCATCTGCTACCGCTCGGGGCCCTTCTCTTGTGCCGCACGTTTCGTCCTCCCCTGACCGGCCAAGGACGTGGTGGTCATCGTCGTGGTAGTTGACGATGCAGTGGTTTTCCAGATCTAGAAAGAGGTAATAGATGTCAGGGAATAGAGTGGCGGCAGTTGACGGTGCGGTGGTCATCGTCCTGCCTCTAGGAGAGAAGAGGGAGGGCCGGCGGTGAACTTTGGGAAGAGGGAGGCGATGAGATCTTGGGTGGCGGCGCTGTGTGGGGAACGATGGGGAAGCAGGAGGGGGCTGTGCAGGAGGGAGAGAGGAGGGGGCGGGGAGGAGGGTTAGGGTTAGGCTTTTATACGGGCAAATGTCAGGCGGGCTGTAGCGGGCTTTGGCGGGCTTGCGGGACAGTGCACTTGGCCTGTCCATGACAATTTCTGAAAACGTCACCCGAAATGTCAGGCGGGCTGTAGCGGGCTTTGGCGGGCTGTAGCTTGGAGGACTTTGTGAGCATTTGAACATGTTGATTCGGAAGTTTTGGTGGGGGAGTAAAAACGGACAACGCAAACCCCATTGGGTGTCTTGGAAGGCTATGCAGCCTAAAGCAATGGGAGGTTTGGGCTTCAAAGATTTCGAGCTATTTAACTTAGCAATGTTGGCACGGCCTGGCGCCTGTTACAAGAGCCGGAGTCTTTGAGTGCTCGTATTCTGAAAATTGTTTACCACCCCAATACTACCATTCTTCAAGCCAACCTGGGGAACCATCCTAGCCCAGTCTGGAGGGCTATCATTGAAGGGCGTGACACTTTGAAACAAGGGCTGATCAGACGCATTGGCGACGGTGCAACGACCAATATTTGGGAAGATAACTGGCTCCCACGGGAGGAGATGATGAGGCCTTATGGCTGCATTGCAGCAATTCCACCTGCGGTTGTGTCTGACCTAATCGATCCGACCTCAGCCACTTGGAATAAGGAGTTGCTAGAAGCCACGTTTATGCAATTTGATGTGAAGGTTATCTTGAGCATCCCCCTATGCACAATGAACATGCAAGATTTTTGGTGCTGGGCTCACGAGAAGAGTGGCAGTTTTTCGGTCAGATCGGCGTACCGAATGCTAGTGTCAACACGGCAAAGGCGAGAGGCATGGCTGGATGGTACATCGGGGTCGTCGACTACCCACTTAGAGGAGGGAGCATGGAAAACTTTATGGAGGACAGAGGTACTAGCTAAATTTCGTATGTTCTTATGGAGACTCTCAAAGCACTCGCTACCAACAGAGGACGTCCGTGCTCATCGACACATGTCGACTTCGAGTTCATGCGGGATATGTGGCGCGCCGGATTCATGGCGGCACTCCCCCCTTGAGTGTACAGTATCCAGATGTACTTGGGCTCTCATCGATGAGGATCTGGGAAGCAAGCTAGCAGTGAACACTGAACCGAGTGCAAAGAATTGGCTTTTCTCGCTACTAGAAACACTATCGCATGATCAGTTTGTGCTAACTGCAGTTACCCTTTGGGCAATCTGGACTTCTAGGAGGAAAGCCATCCACGAAGCTATATTCCAATCTCCACATGCAATACAATCTTTCATCTCTCGATTTATTGCAGACTTGAACATCGTGCGGTCGAAACAACCAACACAGCGGAGATTGGCCAATGTGCAACCAGGAACCACTAATCGACCAAGAGCTCCTGCGGCAAATTATGCTATGATTCACGTGGACGCGGGCGTACGCGCCCAAAGAGGTGGGTCGGCAGCAGCGGTCTGCAGGGATAGCCACGACAACTTTTTGGGAAGCTCAGCGCTAGTTGTGTATGGAGTCAGTGACCCAGCGACGTTGGAGGCGATAGCCTGCCGGGAAGCTTTATTTCTTGCTGAAGATCTTCATCTCCAAAGATTCATCATCTCTTTCGACTGCAAGCAGGTGGTGGAAGACATCATGAAGGGCAGCAATGGTCACCACGGAGCAATCATTCATGAGATAAAATCTAGATCAACCCCCTTTCTTTGTAACTTTATTTTTGAAAGTCGTAGTGTTAATGTCGAAGCTCATAGGTTAGCAAAATTTGCTAGAAACCTAGCTCCGGGTCGTCATGTTTGGCTTGGCCAGCCACATGATCCAGTTTGTATCCCACCTTCTGTGGAATTTGATCAATAAAGTGGCTTCATTCCTAAAAAAACAGATTTCTTGTAGTGAAGGAAGAGATGCTGAAATGGAACCTCCATCAGTGTACTTGGCCTGTGACTACTGTAGTGTGGGTGCTTGTGTATTTAGTGTCCTTTGAATGTCCAGTGCTGGGTCCTTTCAATGTCCACTGATGGGATGCACACACTTCTATGAGTAGCGAACTCATAATTTGTAGTATCGCTGATGGTTCAAATAACAGAAAATTAAGATTATGGCAATACAAAGGAAACAGAAAAATCTGTTTTATTATCATCCCAGGTTTCACAAAATTCAAACATACATCATTTCCATGCGAGGTTACATATTTTAGGTGCTAGCGAACTGTTGAAAGAAACTCGAATGTTTGAGAAACACTACTCATATCAAGCTCTATCACTTGCATATCCATGTGCTACCCACACTGCATTTTGTTTTTTGAAATGGTCGCCTCCTACCTAGCACCGCCTAGGAACTTCTCAGGCGGCAGAGTTCGGCTGCCAACAAGGTCGTCTCACACCCCCTCTTCTTCTCTCATTGGTTCGATTCAATTTTGATGCTCCGTGTCTAATTTGTTTCCTCACACATGTCGTCATCTTCGTCAAGTTGCATATCTCTTATGTATAGTTTCAACTACATTGAAGTTTTGCATCCATTTTCATTGCATCACTTATCACAAGATCTACCCAATAAATCCTTGTATAGTGACGAGCATCTACAAAACAATGATGTTCGTAAGGATTTGGTCTATGAACAGGGATGTATACAAGCAGTGCTTATCTTGGAACAACCAAAAGACAAACATTTAGGAATGTTTGACAACGGTGAAGCACAGAAAAATACCTAGCAAAAACAAGCAAGAGGGCTAATGGAGATTATTTACAAGGGCCACATGAGCTATTTTCTAATGCTTAATTTGCAACTCGGTATCAGGTGAGCGTCGAATAACATCAATGCATCACTGCAATTTTCTATGTCATCTTAATTTAGCCACATGAATCTACCTTATGTTTATCTTTGCATAGTGCGTATATATTTAAGGCTGGTGCATCCCGTTTAAATGAAGTAAGCTAGGTAAGTAGGATTGAGTATTTGTAGATCTCATGCACCAGACTACCAAACACTTGATTATTCAAGCACAACATTACTACCTAAAAGATTAGTAGTCAGTTCAGTGGTGAAGAATTACCAAGTAGTTAGAGTTTTTCTTGTTTGAGTACAACAAAAGTAGTTTATTCTTTCGAGGAAAGAGGTTAATACTGGCTCCAAATAATTAATATGGTCCACGTTGTATAAAGGAGTTTTTTATTTTTTGAGGAAGATGTACTACACTAATTTAATGTATATTATTCGATACATGAGTATTTTCCATATTGGTAATAAAATAATTGTTCACATATGCTTGTCACTGTCACATTTTCTTGGCATGTTTTCCAACACCACCCCTATTGAGTGTATGCCTATACCCATCAAACTAACTCTTTACTTTCATGGCTTTGTTGTTTTTTCAAGTATTCTAGCTATCAGATGTTCCATTAGTCAAATCATCATCTTGTGCAGTGATGTTCCATTAGCTACTAATTGATGATACAACAATGATTTTGAGGTATACTGTGGGTAAATCGCCCATGTACCTTTGTGTGAAGTTTGTTGAAATGATTTTGGGACTACGGCGCAGATAATACTTCCCTATTAAGGCTCGCAGTATACCCCTCCACACTGCTCTGTCAAGTTTTCTTCTTGAAAGACTATTGTCATATGATCTCCCGATACGTCTCTTTCCAATTTGCAAACTGTACAATAATTTATAATTACTACTGTACTCTTATTATTCCCTCTGATTGGATTTTAATATTGTGGCTCACTTATCCATAGTTGAATATTAGGGTTTTGCAAAGTTATGATTGGCGTTAGCTTCTTGTCTTTGTTGGTATTTTCCTTGCACCAGTTGTTGTCCTTATTCCTTACCGCTTTGTTCTGTAATGGCTGATCTTTTACCCCAACTTATGCTTTCAGCTCTCCTTTACTTTCTCTCGGAAGGAAATATGCCCTAGAGGCAATAATAAAGTTATTATTTTCTATTTCCTTATTTCATGATAAATGTTTATTATTCATGATAGAATTATATTAACCGGAAACTTGATACATGTGTGGATACGTAGAAAAAATACCATGTCCCTAGTAAGACACTACTAGACTAGCTCGTTGATCAAAGATGGTTAAGTTTGCTAATCATAGACATGTGTTGTCATTTGATAAATGGGATCACATCATTAGGAGAATGATGTGATGGACAAGACCCATTCGTTAGCTTACATTATGATCGTTCAGTTTTATTGCTATTGCTTTCTTCATGTCAAATACATATTCCTTCGACTATGAAATTATGCAACTCCCGGATACCAGAGGAATGCCTTGTGTGCTATCAAACGTCACAACATAACTGGGTGATTATAAAGATGCTCTACAGGTATCTCTGAAGGTGTTTGTTGGGTTGCCATAGATCAAGATTAGGATTTGTCACTCCGAGTATCGGAGAGGTATCTCTGGGCCCTCTCGGTAATACACATCATAAGAAGCCTTGCAAGCAAAGTGATTAATGAGTTAGTTGCAAGATGATGTATTACGGAACGAGTAAAGAGACTTGCCGGTAATGAGATTGAACTAGGTATGAAGATACTGACGATCGAATCTCGGGCAAGTAACATACCGATGACAAAGGGAATAACGTATGTTGTCATAACGGTTCGACCGATAAAGATCTTCATAGAATATGTGGGAGACAATATGAGCATCCAGGTTCCGCTACTGGTTATTGACCGGAGAGGTTTCTCGGGCATGTCTACATAGTTCTCGAACCCGTAGGGTCTGCACGCTTAACGTTCGATGATGATATAGTATTATATGAGTTATGTGATTTGGTGACCGAATGTTGTTCGAAGTCCCGGATGAGATCACGGACATGACGAGGAGTCTCAAAATGGTCGAGAGGTAAAGATTGATATATAAGACGATGATATTCGGACACCGGAAGTGTTCCGGAGGGTACCGGGTACATATCGGATCACCGGAAGGGGTTCCGGGCACCCCCCAACAAAAGATATGGGCCTTATGGGCCAAGAGGGGAAACACACCAGCCACAAGGGGCTGGTGCCCCCCATATGGGCCGGCCAAAGAGGAGAAGGAAAGAGGGGAAGGGAAAACGGAAAAGTAGGAAGTACTACTTCCTTCTTCCCCCTTTCCTTCCCCCTTTGGCAATTTATGGAAGGGGGGGGGGGGCACTTGGGAAAATCCAAGTAGGATTCAAATCCTACTTGGGGTGCCCCATGGCTGCCTTCCCTCTCCCTCCCACCTATATGATGAGGAGGGGTGATAGATCTCCGTCGTATCTATAATTTTTTATTGTTCCGTGCCAATATTCTACAACTTTCATATACTTTTGGCAACTTTTTATACTATTTTTGGGACTAACATATTGATCCAGTGCCCAGTGCCAGTTCCTGTTTGTTGCATGTTTTTTGTTTTGCAGAAAATCCATATCAAATAGAGTCCAAACGGGATAAAAATTGACGGAGATTTTTTTGGAATATTTATGAATTTTGGGAAGTGGAATCAACGTGAGACGATGCCCGAGGGGGCCACGAGGCAGGGGGCGCGCCCCAGGGGGCAGGCGCGCCCCTGACCCTCATGGACACCCCGTAAGGCGGTTGTTGCCCTTCTTTCGCCGCAAGAAAGCTAATATCCGGATAAAAATCGTGTTCAAATTTCAATCCAATCGGAGTTACGGATCTCCGGGAATATAAGAAATAGTGAAAGGCCAGATCTGGGAGCGCAGAAACAGAGAGAGACAGAGAGACAGATCCAATCTTGGAGGGGCTCTCGCCCCTCGCATGCCATGGAGACCAAGGACCAGAGGGAGAACCCTTCTCCCACCTAGGGATAAGGACAAGGAAGAAGGAGAAGGAGGGGGGCTCTCTCCCCCTCGCTTCCGGTGGCGCCGGAGTGCCATCGGGGCCATCATCGTCACCACAATCTAGACCAACAACTTCACCGCCTTCATCACCAATTCTTCCCCCCTCTATGCAGCGGTGTAACCCCTCTTTTACCCGTTGTAATCTCTACTTAAACATGGTGCCCAATGATACGTCTCCAACGTATCTATAATTTTTGATTGTTCCATGCTATTATATTATCTGTTTTGGATGTTTAATGTGCTTTATCGTACACTTTTATATTATTTTTGGGACTAACCTATTAACCGGAGGCCCAACCCAAATTTCTGTTTTTTTGCCTATTTCAGTGTTTCGCAGAAAAGGAATATCAAATGGAGTCCAAATGGAATGAAACCTTCGGGAACGTGATTTTTTGAACAAACGTGATCCAAAGGACTTGGAGTGGACGTCAAGCAATCAACGAGGAGGCCACGAGGCAGGGAGGCGCGCCTGCCCCCTGGGCGCGCCCCCACCCTCGTGGGCCCCTCGTAGCTCCACCGACCTACTTCTTCCTCCTATATATACCTACGTACCCCGAAAACATCCAGGAGCACCATGAAACCCTATTTCCACCGCCGCAACCTTCTGTACCCATGAGATCCCATATTGGGGCCTTTTCCGGCGTTCCGCCGGAGAGGGCATTGATCACGAAGGGCTTCTACATAAACACCATAGCCTCTCCGATGATGTGTGAGTAGTTTACCTCAGACCTTCGGGTCCATAGTTATTAGCTAGATGGCTTCTTCTCTTTCTTTGGATCTCAATACAAAGTTCTCCTTGATTCTCTTGGAGATCTATTCGATGTAATCTTCTTTTGCGATGTGTTTGTCGAGATCCGATGAATTGTGGGTTTATGATCAAGATTATCTATGAACAATACTTGAATCTTCCCTGAATTCTTTTATGTATTGAAAAGAATTCTACATAAAAGAATTCAGGGAAGATTCAAATATTGTTCATAGATAACCTTGATCATAAACCCACAATTCATCGGATCTCGACAAACACACCGCAAAAGAAGATTACATCGAATAGATCTCCAATAGAATCGAGGAGAACTTTGTATTGAGACCCAAAGAGAGAGAAGAAGCCATCTAGCTAATAACTATGGACCCGAAGGTCTGAGGTAAACTACTCACACATCATCGGAGAGGCTATGGTGTTGATGTAGAAGCCCTCCGTGATCAATGGCCCCTCCGGCGGAGCGCCAGAAAAGGACCCAAGATGGGATCTCATGGGTATAGAAGGTTACGGCAGTGGAAATAGGGTTTCGTGGTGCTCCTGGATGTTTTCGTGGTACGTAGGTATATATAGGAGGAAGAAGTAGGTCGGTGGAGCTACGAGGAGCCCACGAGGGTGGGGGGCGCGCCCAGGGGGCAGGCGCGCCTCACTGCCTCGTGGCCTCCTTGTTGATTGCTTGACGTCCACTCCAAGTCCTCTGGATCACGTTTGTTCCAAAAATCACATTCCCGAAGGTTTCATTCCGTTTGGACTCCGTTTGATATTCCTTTTCTGTGAAACACTAAAATAGGCAAAAAAAACAACAATTTGGGCTAGGCCTCCGGTTAATAGGTTAGTCCCAAAAATAATTTAAAAGTGTATGATAAAGCACATTAAACATCCAAAACAAATAATATAATAGCATGGAACAATAAAAACTTATAGATACGTTGGAGACGTATCACCTACTAGATTGATCTTTCTTGCAATGGGAGAAGTGCTTAGCTTTGGGTTCAATCTTGCGTTGCTCGATCCCAGTGACAGAAAGGGAAACGACATGTATTGTATTGTTGCCATTGTAACATCCCAAAATTCTAAATTTTGGAATGTTATATTAAATTGATAGTTTTGATTGTTTGCTTGATTGTGATGAGTGAATTTGAGTGAAATTCAAAAACTTTTGAAAGTTAAATGAGAGGGAATGAAATGACTTTCCCAAACTTTCACCTTTGCTTTCTAATCTCCGTGAATTCAAGTTCTTTTCAGATACAAAATCCTAGAGAGAAGATGACATGACTTCTTCCATTTAAATAAAATGAAAAGGGTTTTGAAAAGATTTGAATTTCATTTGGAAATATTTCAAATTCAGAAACTTCAGGCAACTCAATGATTTTCATGAGAGAAGATAAAATGACTTCTTCAAAACATATGAAATATGAGTTGGAAGTTTAAAAGGATCAAATTTAAAATCCTTTTAGAAATTATTTTCAATTTGGAGTTATTTGGGTTTTATTCAAATTATTTTTCTCCAAAAATAAAATATATGGAAATTAGGGTAAAATGAATCCCTACATTAGAAAATTGGAGAGAAATAAATTTGAAATCATTTTGGTATTTTTAAAATGATTTTTATTGGATTTTATTGCAACAGTAGCACATTTTGCTTTATTTGAATTTGTGTGGATTTTATCTGACGTTTGCAAGTGATGAGATGGGCCATAACCCACAGGCCCCATGACCTGCCAAGAAGCAAGCACACTCTTGCTGAAGGAAAAACCCTGGAGGAAGTTACGACTTTATCAACAGACGATCTTATAGGAGTTTACGCAAAACCAGAGAGATGTGAAGGAACGATAGATGTTTTTGTTCAGCTTGCAGAATCAATGGATTTATCCGAACCCAGTTCGTTGACAAGAGAAATTCTACAATTCTGGCATGGATGACCGAGCGTTAGAATGCGAGATTCACTAAACCTTATACAAGGTAATGATTTGGGTGCGGGATGGATTGATCAGCATACCGACTTACTCTTATTGTTCGCCTTGCTATACGGGATGGTAAATCTGAGTGACTTGCCTATAGTAGAGAGACGACGATATTAAACCTTTTTTGATCCTTAGAATGGTATAAGTATTTTCCCTTGTACAAGGTAGCTGCTGCCAATCGTAGGATATACGGTGAGGTTCAACCCAGACCCATTTCCTGCAGGAGAAACCATAAATTGTTGACCACCATGAGATATCGATAGTCGTTTAGTATTGGCGCCAGACCCGTCAGCTAAGAAGACCCAGTCTCGGAATAACCTTACCAAGATGGAAGGACAGAAGAATTGAGAAAAATGTTATGCCACTACCGGAAGAGCCCAGAGAAGGAATTATCCTGAAGATCTGAGAAGATAGACACCGTCAACAATAAGGATGGAGTATATGAGTTTTGATGGAACCGTATCAATGCTTCAAAGGGTGGTAGCACCCCTGACCCCCCTGTGATGATCGATGGATTTTGAGAAGACCCCGAACCTAACCTATTTCTTTCTAGCCTCTCCGAATCTCGAGGACGAGATTCATTTTAAGGGTGCGAGGTTTGTAAGATCCCAAAATTCTAAATTTAGGAATGTTATATTAAATAGATAGTTTTGTAAAACAACTTAAACATATTTTTGAAAGTTTAAAATTTGATTTCAAACAGATTTGTATTTGAACTTCGTTTGATCATAACTCGAGTTTTATAACTCCGATTTGAGTGGTTCTTTTTGCAAATCGAAGCTCTTGACCTAAACTTTCTGATAAGGCCAAATTCACATAATTTTCGTACTGTTAGAAATTGTTTTACGATGCAAGAGTTATTTGCTTGGTTCTGATGTTTTCTGAATTGTCTTCTTCATTCTTTCTGATCCTTTGAGTGATTGCTTATGTGTGGTTACTATTGCTTGCTCACGATAGATTGACCAGAGTGTGACGAGTAAAACTATCAGGAGTTATGAGTGCGAATCATCTTCATCATCAGTACAAGGCAAGTTCACACTTTGATCATATCCCTTACATACCCAGTTTTTATGCATTAGTTTCACCCTCAAACATTGCATGAGTACATATTGATAACATGTGGGTATTGGGAAGTAGTTGATGAGGTAGGAACCTATTGTCCTGCATTCAAACCTTGGGAGTTACTACTACGTTATGCTTTTACTGCTATGCTATGCTCATAGACGTGGATTGGGATTGAGTGTATCCATGACAGATGTGAGATTATTATTTAATGGTTAACTTAAGGTGGCTACTTTAATACACATCTGGGTGGAATGGTAGGGGCACCCTGGAGCACCCAGTGGTCTGCCCGGGCACCTGGAGAACCCAGTGCTTGCCCAAGGGGATCCCGGAGGACCCGTGTGATCACCTATGGAATGCCACTCAGGCTCAAAGGGATCATAAGATTATTCATGCTAGAAACTTCCATGTGCAGCCACAAGCTATTATGGGCTCTAGCATAGTTGAGTATGTTGCATGACCTCTTCCAGTGGTAGGTTAGCAGATGTAGGGGATGTAGGTTGGTACTGTCTACCCGGGGTTAGAGTTAATGCTTCTGAAAGACTGTGTCTCGGTCATCCGTTTCTCAAACACCATGTAGTGCGAGAAATCCAACGGAGGAGATCGAGTCTTGTGGGGAAAGTGTGCAAACCTCTGCGGAGTGTACAAACTAATCATGATTAGTCGTGTCCCCGGTTATGGACATCTTGAGTATCTGGTTCTTGAATTATCGATTTGATCTCATCACTTTACTTAATTAATTTGTTGGGTTGATAATTATTAATTTGGGATTGAGTTCGAGGAACCTTCTCAATGTTTTCAACAAACTTTGTAGTTAAATAAAATGTATTCCTTTTGCAGTAGGGAAAAATTGGCTTTATGCAAAAATAAACTTAGAGCTTTCCACCAGCCAAATATGCATGTAGTGATAGCTATTATTCATCATTATCCTATGGTGTGAATTTGCCAGTACATTCAATGTACTGACCTACATGGCTGCAACGTCTCATGTTGCAGGATCTTACGACGAGTAAGTGATATATTAGGGTTACGATTTCTACCCTCAACTTTGCCATTGGTGTTGATGGGAATCCACAACCTTGTTACTTCCGCTATTTGGATTGAGGTAATAGTATTTACGTTACTTTATACATGTGATTTACCTCTGTTATAAATCCTCGAGTACTGTGTGTGTCAGCATACCGATCGAAGGATGACACTTAAGCACAGAGACTTGACCGTCTGAGGTCGGGTCGCTACAAGATGGTATTAGAGCACATGTTGACTGTAGGACGTGACCCTAGAAACTGGCAAGCCCATAGGAAAGATTTTTATCTACAACTTTCTTTTCAAAAGGATCTTTTACCTCTCTTCTCTTCTGAGCTTATTCAAATATTCCCTTTTAGTGAGACTGTCAGGACCGGTTTTCGGGATATTAATTTCCCAGAAAATGGCCCTTGTGCTCACCAGCCCCAGGATTACTGTTAGCTGATGAGGCACCGTCTTGATACAGAAATTCCAAGCAAAGAACAAAATATGTAGTACAAGACCATTGTGGCCTCTGAGTACAACAATTGGTTTCTAGTGGTTGATGGCGGAAGCGGTTTGTGGTACATCTGCGTCTATGGGACTCCATTTCCCACAGGAACAGCTGACCAGGATAACTCCTTTCTTCGCGAGGCTGCTATCATCATTGCGTAGGTTCCGGGGCTGTCATCGCAACGCTCCTCTCCAAGCAAGCAATCTGGCCAAGACAATAGCCAGGGACAAGCCAGTGAGTACTTTTGAATGTACTCGCAAACATTATGAACACGGGTATAATATAACGAGGGATAATCATGCTCCGAAATATTCTATGATCATAACGTCTGTCACAAAATAAACGAAATCCATGATGCACGCATGCTGGTAAAACATGAATATGTACTACAAGAGTAGAAATAGAATACACCGATCGAGTGTCTGAAGCGACGCCTCGAAAGGATAATAAGATAAATCATGCCTCAGTCGGGCATCTGAGCGACACCACGTAAAGGGCTTATAAATAAAAGAAATAACCAGCATGCCACAGTCGGGCGTCTATGCGACACCACATAAAGGGCTTATAAAGAATTTAAATAACAAGCATGCCACAGTCGGGCGTCCGAGCGACACCACATAAAGGGCTTATATAAGAATAATCACAGTGAATATCCAGGAGGTAGAACCGTCCCAGGGATACTCAATAATTCAAATAATGTAAATGGTTAGTCCATAATAATAATAATCATAATCCTCATATGTCACAGGTCATAATCAATGTCCTGGTTTAACAGTGTCTCCTCGAAGACCGACACTAAGACCGACTCTTGACCCATCTCAGACTGTAGTCCTTACCCATGGACACGACTATTCGAATAGGTTTAACCTCTGCAGAGGGTGTACTCTTTACCCAAGAGTAACGGATTTCTTTAGTCCATCGGGACTAATTCCGCCGACGGTCTTTTAATTGAAAACACACCTGCCCGCACACACCATCCTAACTTACCGGTGTCTGGAATCACCCACGACACCTGTCAAGCAAAACTCTAAGTGGGGAGGCTACAACCTCGATTAGCATGGGATCACGCGCGCAAACTAGGGAAGCCACTCCCCTCGGCTACAACCGGAAACACCCATGCCCCCGGACCAGGTGGCATGCCTACCAGATGCCTCCGGTATCTTCCACCATGGCCTCTCTGTACGGTGTGTGCTTGGAGGGGTTGACAACTTACTGAACCGTTCCCTACCTACGGCAGGGACAAGTGGTAGTACGAAACAAGTAATGGGGTTACTGGAACGAGACTCGATCTACGGTTGACTCAGGAGGTTCAAGTATTCCCTGTATGATTAGCATAACAATTATATTTCAACTAACAGACAGAATCACCACTCATCATGCCTCATCATGCCATACCGGACACACTCGTCTCGACGAGGAACTAGGGACAAGCTCGTGTCTACCCAAGACCGCGACTTTCCCGGCTTCCTTCCGGTATGCATGAAAAGCTCACGAGGATGATTACCATCACCAGCATATCCATTTCTAACAGCAAAGAATCTCATTATGCACTCACGCGTATGATCGTATCGTCACATAAAATAACGAATGCTGCATGTCAAGGTGGTGTTGTAACCGTACCAAACAACACACAAAAATATTATGCCAGGGTTCAGAATGCTTGCCTTCAAGAGTATGCAAGAGGGAGTGCACTTTTTGAAAGTTGCCTTCTTCTTCAAAATCCTATTTTATGAAAGTTTAGATTAACCCATAGTTTTAAAACAGTACAAAAAAGTTGTTTGGAAAAATTTCAAATAAATACTAAAATAAACTAGACAGAATTTGAGAAAGGTAGGAAAAGGAATCAACTCATTTGGAGTTATATATAAAAAGATATAGCCAGTCAAAGTTTAGTCAAAGTCTGTTTTTAATAAAAACCAGAAAAAGAAAACGTTTCGGGGGAAAATACGTTTTCGAAGCAGAGGAGACGTACTTCAGGGGTTTACGCGTCCACTTAAACACGTGGTGGCGGGGCTGGGTCACTGACAGTGGGTCCAGCGGGCCCACTGGTCAGGTTTGACTAGTCCCCCGCCTTCTTCCTCCTCTGTCCGAGCCGAGGCGGGGGCTCCGGCGATCGACGCCGGCGAACGATGGCTCCTAGGAGCCATCCGAGGGTGGGGAAGGATCCGCCGCTCCAGGACGATCCTTCCGGTAGTCGAAAGGGCCCCGGGGACGGAGGGGATCATCGGCGGCGAGCTTCGCGGCGGCGGAGGCTTCGGGCATGATTGGGGAATTGGGCTGTGGTGGCTCCTGATCGAAGCTTAGAGGCTGGGCGACTCCGCACAGTCGAGGGGAGTCGGACGGCGGCGTTGGATGGGTGGGGGAGGCCCTGGTTGCGTCGCACTGCACTGGATTGTGGCGGCGACCGAACTGATCGGAGACGGGGAAGAAAGCTTCCCGACGTCGATTGCTGGGTGTTGGGGGCACTAGGGGAATAGAACGAGGTTGCCTGAGTGCTTGGTCGAGCTCGGGGTCCCCTTATATAGGCGCAACGAGGTTGGTTCCGCGGTGGTGGATAAGAACGACGGCGAACCGCCGTTCTGTAGTGGCCAGGGCGACGTGGCGGCGACGAGCACTAGCAGACGGGCTTGAGGATAGGCTGGGGCTGTACAAAGGGGGCAGCTGGCGCGTTGCTGCGGCTCGGGCGGCGCCGTCCACGGCAGGAGCCCACTGTGGCCGACCGCTAGCCACCGTGGCCGACCTGACGGCGGCGCTGTAGGGCGCCAGGGGCGGCTCTGCGGCGAGGGAGGGGTCGGGGCATGTCGGCTGCGAGCGGGAAGGGTCAGCACGAGCGCGGGGGTGGGCGGCAGCGAGACACGGCGGCTCGGTGCACGCACGTGCAAAACGTGCGCTCTGGGCGCGCCCAGAGCGTGCACGCCAACTGTTCGGCAAAATGCCAATGCGTGCCACAGGGCTTGGGTGAGGCTGGCAATTAGCAGACCTGGGTTAGGAGTAGCTAGGATCTTAGTGGACAAGGTTGCTGGGCCAGTGGATTAAGTACACAGTGCAAGCTAAAAATCATGTCAAAACTGACTATGCACACCAAGTGTTTGACAAAATGACAAGGGCTTCTAGACAACTCTTGGAGTGGCCAAAATCTCCAGATCAGGGTCTCCCTAGATTTAGGTGATGATGGCAAGATCATTTGGGCAAAACCAGAAACTTGCTAGTGCAAGTTTTGCAAACCTTCATTTTTGGACAGAAAGAAAAAGGCCTTATTGCATGCACTTAAAACCCTCCAATGGGTCCACTCTCC
This sequence comes from Aegilops tauschii subsp. strangulata, assembly GCF_002575655.3. Classification (NCBI taxonomy): domain Eukaryota; kingdom Viridiplantae; phylum Streptophyta; class Magnoliopsida; order Poales; family Poaceae; genus Aegilops; species Aegilops tauschii. Next base: position 13,179,878 of record NC_053038.3, on the reverse strand, counting down.
TGGACTTAAGGGTTTTGCAGGGTGGTCTATAAGTAGGAAAAAGCTCATGGTTACTAGAGTAAGATAATCTAGGGTTGCAGTACAAATCACTAAGCTGGACTAGAATGAAGATGAGGATGATTTTCTCAAATTTTTCAAAGAACACCAATGGGTTTTTGCATAAAGTTGAATTATATGCATATACTGACATCTCCAAACACTTGGAAGAATTTTTAGAGGAATATTTAAATAGGTTGTAGTGCAAAAATACCTACTGGACCAGATTTGAAAAGTTGATGTAGAGCTCAAAATCTCCAATAACCAAAGGATATTTTTGCATAAAGGTGATGTGGAAACATCACATGACATCCCCAAATTTTGGTGAAAATTTTAAATGCATTTATCAAATGGTTGCAGTGCAAAAGAGGCTCCAAATTTATGAAAAATCATTTTAAAAGAAAAAAGCTCAGGAAAAACAATTATGCAAATAAATCCACTGATAAAGGATTGTTTTATTAAGAGAGTATACAAGTCCAATAACATTTTTGGAAAGTTTCCACTTGAGGTAAAAACCCACAATATTAAAGAGAAGAGGGGTTCTGAAATCAAAAGATAAATCCAGAAAAATGGAAAATTTAATTTCCTGGCAAAATTTTAATTAATAAAACAAGGCCAAAATTTTGGGGTGTTATAGAGACCATACCCCTTTCCATTTTTACCACACGAAGATTCGACTGATGAGGCTATTCCAAGAAGTACAAGATATCGGACAACTAAGACCACTTCGAAATGAAGAGGATTTTTCTATGCAATTGAAACTACAACGGTTGGAGAATCCGAAGACTAGGAGAATTCGAAGGCCCTGTAGAATTTCCAGATTTGTATGACCTAGGAAGGCTACCCTTATGGAATTTGTCAGACTATGGAAGCTGTCAATACCCGAGATCAATATGTGTCGAAGAAAGACCAGAACATGGAGCGTTAAAACTTGAAGTTTTGTCAAGATAACCCTAATGGAGGAGATATCAACTATGGAATGATAGCTCATGGTAATGACAAGGGCAGAAACACGGCTAATCATGATGTTATCGCCCGCTTATGCTATTGTCACCATGCTGAGTTAAGCATGCATTTCTTCGGAAGGATTGGATTGTAGAAGGCTGATGGAGCATTTGTCAGCAAAGGATGCAGTTTTAACCTTAGCTGGGTATCACCAGGATCTGGAGTAGAAGTTAGGTGGACCTACAGGAAGCCGTATTTGACGAGAAAATATTCCTTGAAGAACAAGGGACCTAGAAGCTGAAAGTAGCCAAGCTGGAGGAGCAAACCTCGAGATAATGGAGAATTCGTCAGGAACTGAAGGACAGTAGGACCATGGTTCATGCTAAGGATGTTAAAACCTAGAAGTTTGGAATGCAACTCTAGAATATTAAAGGACATCATGAGAGACTTCGCGTCAAAAAAGATGATCTGGCAAAAGAACTTGAGAAGGACTAGCACGATCGAAAGAAGCCAGCGGAGACATGAACAAGACCTGAAGAGTTTGACGACCTTGAAGATTTATTGACCTTTAGAAGACCAAACCCCTGTTATATACCTATGTTAGATGAGTCGATTATGAGCTGTCATTTGTTTGATGTTTTTCCGACAGCCACAAAATAAAATCTGTCTTTTCAAAACTATTGTTTGTATTGTGTGTATCCCTCTCTATCTCTCTTATCTCACCCCCAATACCCTTGAAACCAATAGAGGATGAATGGAGATGAAACCATATTTTCTGGACCGATGAGTCAATTGGAGACGAATCGATGGATTCAGAACATGGAGGATCATATGGGGAATAACACTATAGCTAGAAATGGTACGGCCCAACATGCTCTTCAGTGCTTTGAAAGAGGTGATGCTACTTGGTGGAGGATGTACCAAACCATCAATGGATGGCAAGGAGTAACCACTTGGGAAGAATTTAAGATGCCTCTGCTAAAGTCACGGCTTGTGTTCCAGAAGTTGAAGCCTTATGGAAGTGGTATGGAGAAAACTTGTGCATGCAAGCTTTGTGAAGAAATAGGACACAACCATAAAGAACACAAGGATGAATGCCCTAATTGTGAAGGAAGTCACCCAGCTGAAGAATGCCCAACTAGGTAGATCACTTGTTTCTTGTGTGAAGGGAGTACCCACTACCCTGCTTAGTGTCACATTTACCCCATTGTACAAACAAACATCTAGCAGAAGAAAGAAGTAATGAAAGGAGCCCTCATGGAAATTTTAGAAGAACATGTGATGAAGGAAGAGGTGGAGGACACACCCAAAGAAGACCCAATTAAACCATGCACTAAGTCATGTTATTCATGTGGAGAAGAAGGAGACATCTCCCAGAATTGTATGAATGGGGATCTAGTAGAATTCCCGACAGAGGAAGTAGAGTATGACCCACAGGAAATAGAAGCCCTGATTGGAATGGAAAAGTCTAGGAAGAAAAGTAGATTGGATACCAGGAAGGACCTGAGTCATATCACATGTTTCAGGTGCAAATAGTCAGGGCACTACTTCAGTAGTTGCCCAAAAAGGAAGCCGAGGACCCAAGGAGGCTATATAATCACAAGGAAACCTCGAGACTTGTCAGAAGTAATATGTTTCTGCTGTAATGAAGCAGGGCACTTTGCCAGGGATTGTCCCAAGGAGAAGGAGACTTGTGATAATTAGTTGTGTCTGTGAGAAGTAATGTAGTAGTAGTAGAAGTTGTGGGAACAACTCTTTTGCATTGAGGTGTTGAGTTGAGGCATGTAATGGAAATGCAGGAGATTGAAGTAATTCGAGAATCAATAAAGTTAGCACCGTTGGTACTGATTTGAATTTTTATGAGTTGCAACTCTATGAAGAAAGATTTTGACCATTTTCAAGGATATGAGAAATATGGTGTATGGATGAATTTGTGCATTTCAAGGGTGGTAGGACCCTGTGAGGACACTGGACCCCTGGAAATGATAATGATATTCCATGGAGTGGACTTCGGACAAAATAAGTACGAGTTTTATCTCGATATGTGGGGTATCCCAAGAATATGAAGGGATGAAGTACTATTGGATATAAAGGAGGTATAATGTTGGTAATGTGGAGCAATTGTAACTCCATGATGAGTCGGAGTAATCACTTCTTAGCTTGGTTCCAGTAGAAGGAAGAAGGACAGTATAATTGGAAGGATTTAAGAATGCTAGGAAGCTGGATGTTGGAATAATGATCAGTTGCCCCGATGATGAGCTCAAGGTTTGCAAGTGATGAGATGGGCCATAACCCACAGGCGCCAGGACCTGCCAAGAAGCAAGCACACTCTTGCTGAAGGAAAAACCCTGGAGGAAGTTACGGCTTTATCAACAGACGATCTTATAGGAGTTTACGCAAAACCAGAGAGATGTGAAGGAACGATAGATGTTTTTGTTCAGCTTGCAGAATCAATGGATTTATCCGAACCCAGTTTGTCGACAAGAGAAATTCTACAATGCTGGTGAGGATGACCGAGCGTTAGAATGCGAGATTCACTAAACCTTATACAAGGTAATGATTTGGGTGTGGGATGGATTGATCAGCATACCCACTTACTATTATTGTTCGCCTTGCTATACGGGATGGTAAATCTAAGTGACTTGCCTATAGTAGAGAGACGACGATATTAAACCTTTTTTGATCCTTAGAATGGTATAAGTATTTTCCCTTGTATAAGGCAGCTGCTGCCAATCGTAGGATATACGGTGAGGTTCAACCCAGACCCATTTCCTGCAGGAGAAACCATAAATTGTTGACCACCATGAGATATCGATAGTCGTTTAGTATTGGCGCCAGACCCGTCAGCTAAGAAGACCCAGTCTCGGAATAACCTTACCAAGATGGAAGGACAGAAGAATTGAGAAAAATGTTATGCCACTACCGGAAGAGCCCAGAGAAGGAATTATCCCGAAGATCTGAGAAGATAGACACCGTCAACAATAAGGATGGACTATATGAGTTTTGATGGAACCGTAGTAATGCTTCTAAGGGTGGTAGCACCCCTGACCCCCCTGTGATGATCGATGGATTTTGAGAAGACCCCGAACCTAACCTATTTCTTTCTAGCCTCTCCGAATCTCGAGGACGAGATTCATTTTAAGGGTGCTAGGTTTGTAACATCCCAAAATTCTAAATTTTGGAATGTTGTATTAAATAGATAGTTTTGTAAAACAACTTAAACATATTTTTGAAAGTTTAAAGTTTGATTTCAAACAGATTTGTATTTGAACTTCGTTTGATCATAACTTGAGTTTTATAACTCCGATTTGAGTGGTTCTTTTTGGAAATCGAAGCTCTTGACCTAAACTTTCTGATAAGGCCAAATTCACATAATTTTCATACTGTTAGAAATTGTTTTACGTTGCGAGAGTTATTTGCTTGGTTTTGATGTTTTCTGAATTGTCTTCTTCATTCTTTCTGATCCTTTGAGTGATTACTTATGTGTGGTTACTATTGCTTGCTCACGATAGATTGACCAGAGTGTGACGAGTAGAACTATTAGGAGTTATGAGTGTGAATCATCTTGATCATCAGTACAAGGCAAGTTCACACTTTGATCATATCCCTTACATACCCTGTTTTTATGCATTAGTTTCACCCTCAAACATTGCATGAGTACATATTGATAACATGTGGGTATTGGGAAGTAGTTGATGAGGTAGGAACCTATTGTCCTACATTCAAACCTTGGGAGTTACTACTACGTTATGCTTTTACTGCTATGCTATGCTCGTAGACGTGGATTGGGATTGAGTGTATCCATGACAGATGTGAGATTATTTTTTAATGGTTAACTTAAGGTGGCTACTTTAATACACATCTGGGTGGAATGGTAGGGGCACCCTGGAGCACCCAGTGGTCTGCCCGGGCACCTGGGGAACCCAGTGCTTGCCCAAGGGGATCCCGGAGGACCCGTGTGATCACCTATGGAATGCCACCCAGGCTCAAAGGGATCATAAGATTATTCATGCTAGAAACTTCCATGTGCAGCCGCAAGCTATTATGGGCTCTAGCATAGTTGAGTATGTTGCATGACCTCTTCCAATGGTAGGCTAGCAGATGTAGGGGATGTAGGTTGGTACTGTCTACCCGGGGTTAGAGTTAATGCTTCTGAAAGACTGTGTCTCGGTCATCCGTGTCTCAAACACCTTGTAGTGCGAGAAATCCAACGGAGGAGATCGAGTCTGGTGGGGAAAAGTGCGCAAACCTCTGCAGAGTGTACAAACTAATCATGATTAGTCGTGTCCCCGATTATGGACATCTTGAGTATCTGGTTCTTGAATTATTGATTTGATCTCATCACTTTACTTAATTAATTTTTTGGGTTATTAATTTGGGATTGAGTTGGAGGAACCTTCTCAATGTTTTCAACAAACTTTGTAGTTAAATAAAATGTATTCCTTGTGCAGTAGGGAAAAATTGGCTTTATGCAAAAATAAACTTAGAGCTTTCCACCAGCCAAATATGCATGTAGTGATAGCTATTATTCATCATTATCCTATGGTGTGAATTTGCCAGTACATTCAATGTACTGACCTACATGGCTGCAACGTCTCATGTTGCAGGATCTTACGACGAGTAAGTCATACGTTGGCGTTACGATTTCTACCCTCAACTTTGCCGTCGGTGTTGATGGGAATCCACAACCTTGTTACTTCCGCTATTTGGATTGAGGTAATAGTATTTACGTTACATTATACATGTGATTTACCTCTGTTATAAATCCCCGAGTACTGTGTGTGTCAGCATACCGATCCAGGGATGACACTTAACCACAGAGACTTGACCGTCTGAGGTCAGGTCGCTACAACCATCGAGGATAAAAAGATGGGGTTTATATCATATTGCTTGAGTTTATCCCTCTACATCATGTCATCTTGCCTAATGCGTTAATCTGTTCTTATGAACTTAATACTCTAGATGCATGCTGAATAATGGTCGATGTGTGGAGTGATAGTAGTAGATGCAGGCAGGAGTCGGTCTACTTGTCATGGACGTGATGCCTATATACATGATCATGCCTAGATATTCTCATAACTATGCTCAATTCTATCAATTGCTCGACAGTATTTCGTTCACCCACCGTAATACTTATGCTATCTTGAGAGAAGCCACTAGTGCAACCTATGGCCCCCGGGTCTATTTTCCATCATATTAATCTCCCGTTATTTCTGTTACCGTTTATTTTGCTTTCTTTACTTTTAGTATTTATCATAAAAATACCAAAAATATTATCTTATCGTCTGTATCAGATCTCACTTTTGCAAGTGGTCGTGAAGGGCATGACAACCCCTTTATCGCGTTGGTTGCAAGGTTCTTATTTGTTTGTGTAGGTACGAGGGACTTGAGCGTGGCCTCCTACTGGATTGATACCTTGGTTCTAAAAAACTAAGAAAAATACTTACGCTACTTTGCTGCATCACCCTTTCCTCTTCAAGGGAAAACCAACGCTGTGCTCAAGAGGTAGCACCCAACGCCATATATTATTTCCCAATGATGTATGGCTTTCCTATGATGTTTGAGTAGATCCGTTTTGTCCTATGGGTTAATTGATGATCGTGATTGGTTTGAGTTGCATGTTTTATTATTGGTGTTGTCCTATGGTGGTCTCTGTGTCGCGCAAGCGTGAGGGATCCCCGCTGTAGGGTTTGCAATATGTTCATGGTTTGCTTATTGTCTGCGTTGCGTGAGTGACTGAAACACAAACACGGATAAGTGGGTCATGGCGTATGGGAATAAAGAGGACTTGATACTTTAATGCTATGGTTGGGTTTTACCTTAATGATCTTTAGTAGTTGCGGATGCTTGCTAGAGTTCCAATCATAAGTGCATATGATCCAAGAAGAGAAAGTATGTTAGCTTATGCCTCTCCCTCAAATAAAATTGCAATAGTGATTACCGGTCTAGTTATCGATTGCCTAGGGACAAATAACTTTCTCGTGACATAAAGCTCTCTACTAGAAATAATTTAGTTGTGTCTTTATCTAAACAGCCCCTAGTTTATATTTATGTGATGTTTATTATCTTGCAAACCTATCCAACAACACTTCTAGTTTCATACTTGTTCTAGGTAAAGCGAACATTAAGCGTGCGTAGAGTTGTATCGATGGTCGATAGAACTTGAGGGAATATTTGTTCTACCTTTAGCTCCTCGTTGGGTTCAGCACTCTTACTTATCGAAGAGGCTACAATTGATCCCCTATACTTGTGGGTTATCAAGACCTTTTTCTGGCGCCATTGCCGGGGAGTTATAGCGTGGGGTGAATAATCTCGTGTGTGCTTGTTTGCTTTATCACTAAGTAGATTTTATTTGCTGTTCTAAGTTGTTCTCTATCTTTAGTTATGGATATGGAACACGAAATACCAAAAAAAATTAGGTGTACTTGCTACTCATGGAGATGGGGAACCTCCTAAAACCCTCGATGCTCATTATGTGAAAGATATTATGTACTACTTTGATAATCCTAAGAAAACCCCATTCAACTTTATAATGGGAGTAACGTTGGATCAACGTGAATACTTTAGGGATTATCGCTTGACTCAAAAAGGGAAACTATTGTGGGATCAAATTCATATGTTGCATTGGTATGCTCGGGAACTGTGCTTGAGATATGATTATACTTGTTGCTCTAGGATGAAGGCTCCACACCTTCCCATTTCATGCGAATTTAATGATAATAAAACCTTAGCTTCTTATGCTAATGGTATATATGATTACTATGATGTGGAACAAATAGAAGAATTCGTTGCTTTTATGGGTGCTTATGAAATTGAATCTTTGTTTAAAGTGTGTGTAAATCTTTATGATGCTGCTTACAGACCTAAAAATTTAGCTATCCTTAAATATTTCTATGAGAATTATAAATACAATTATGATATTAATGAATTTATTGAGAAAGTCTCCGCTGTCCAAGAAGAGACTAATATTTTGCAGGAATCTATGGAAGAAGAAATTGATGAAACTGTGAGCTCATTGGATGAAAAAGATGAGGAGGAGAGCGAAGAACAAAAGGAGGAAGAGCGGATTGATCACCCGTGCCCACCTTCTAATGAGAGTAACTCTTCAACTCATACATTGTTTAATTTCCCTTCGTGCTTACCGAAGGATGATTGCTATGATGATTGTTATGATCCCGTTGATTCTCTTGAAATACCCCTTTTTGATGAACTTGATGCTTGCTATGCTTGTGGCCATGATGCCAATATGAATGATGCTTATGGAGATGAACTTTATATAGTTCCTTATGTTAAACATGAAATTGTTGCTATTTCACCCACGCATAATAGTCCTATTATCTTTTTGAATTCTCCAAACTACACTATATCGGAGAAGTTTGCTCTTATTAAGGTTTATGTTGATGGGTTGCATTTTACCGTTGCACATGATGATTTTGATAGATATAATATGCATGTGCTTGCTGCTCCAACTTGCAATTATTATGTGAGAGGAACTACATCTCCGCCTCTTTATGTTTCCAACATGATAGAATTGCAAGAAACTGCTTATACTATGCATTGGCCTTTACTTTGTGTGCACGAATTGTTCTTTTATGACATGCCGATGCATAGGAAGAGAGTTAGACTTCGTCATTACATGATATATGTTGCTTTGTGCTCACTAATAAATGCCCAATCATTGTTAATTAAAATTGGCTTTGATATAGCTTGGGATCCGGGTGGATCCATTATTTGAGCACTATATGCCTAGCTTAATGGCTTTAAAGAAAGCGCTGCCAGGGAGACAACCCGAAAGTTTTAGAGAGTCATTTATTTCTGTTGTGTGCTTTTATAAAGTTTAAAAACAAAAAATAAAGAGGGGAACCCAAAACTTTTTCAAAAAGAAAAGCGAAAGTGAGAAAGACGAGCATTGTTAAAGTGGGAGCTAGCCTTGAACTTTGTTCATGCTCACGGAAACTTTGTGAATCTTCATTACAGAAACATTTCAACAAAAATAATTATCCCCTTGTACAATTCCATTGTATAATAAAAATAATGTGCCAAGGTTTGCCTTTAGGATGTTTACAATGCTTGTTGGTTTGTGCGGTGCAGGACAGAAACTTTGGCTGTAGTGCGTGATTTTACATTTTTTACTGGTACGTCAAACGGTTCTGAAACTTTTTGCACTGTCTTTCTATACAAATTGTTTGTTTTTACTAATTTTGGCAGAATTGTTGGAGTAGAAGTATGGTGAATGTTCAGATTACTACAGACTGTCCTGTTTAAGACAGATTCTGTTTTTGATGCATAGTTTGCTTGTTTTGATGAAACTGTCGATTCCTATCAGTGGATTAAGCCATGGAAAAGTTATATTACAGTAGCTACAATGCAAAAACAAAATATGAATTGGTTTGCAACAGTACTTAGAGTAGTGATTTGCTTTATTATACTAACGGATCTTGCCGAGCTTTCTGTTGAACTTTTGTGTGGATGAAGTGTTCGAAGATCGAGGAGGTCTCGATGTGAGGAGAAGGAGGAGAGGCAAGAGCTCAATCTTGGGGATGCCCAAGGCACCCCAAGTAAATATTCAAGGAGAATCAAGCGTCTAAGCTTGGGGATGCCCCAGAAGGCATTCCATCTTTCTTCAACAAGTATCGGCATGTTTTCGGATTCGTTTCGTTCATGCGATATGTGCAAATCTTGGAGCGTCTTTTGCATTTAGTTTTTACTTTTCTTTTATGCACCATGCTAGTATGAGATAGTCCTTGTTTGATTTATAGAATGCTCATTGCACTTCACTTATATTTTTTGAGTATGGCTTTATAGAATGCTTCATGTGCTTTACTTATATCATTTGAAGTTTGGATTGCCTGTTTCTCTTCACATAGACAACCGCCATTTTGTAGAATGCTCTTTTGCTTCACTTATATTTGTTAGAGCGTGGGCATATCTTTTGTAGAAAGAATTAAACTCTCTTGCTTCACTTATATCTATTTAGAGAGATGACAGGAATTGGTCATTCACATGGTTAGTTATAAAATCCTACATAAACTTGTAGATCGCTGAATATGATATGTTTGATTCCTTGCAATAGTTTTGCGATATAGAGATGCTAATATGTGGGAGGTACTTAAATGATTGTGGGTTAGTAAGAATATTGGTGTTAAGGTTTGTGATTCCCGAAGCATGCACGTATGGTCTCCTAACTATGTAACCAAATTGGCGTGCATTGTATTTTGATTGTTTATCTTTGTGTGAAGGTCGGGGGCGCACGATGGTTAACTCCTACCAACCTCCCCCCTAGGAGCATGCGTCGTAGTATTTTGCTTCGAGGGCTAATAGATTTTTCGCAATAAGTATGTGAGTTCTTTATGACTAATGTTGAGTCCATGGATTATACGCACTCTCACCCTTCCATCATTGCTAGCCTCTTCGGTACCGTGCATTGCCCTTTCTCACCTCCAGAGTTGGTGCAAACTTCACCGGTGCATCCAAACCCCGTGATACGATCGCTCTATCACACATAAGCCTCCTTATATCTTCCTCAAAACAGCCACCATACCTACCTATCATGGCATTTCCATAGCCATTCCGAGATATATTGCCATGCAACTTCCATCATCATCATATACATGACTTGAACATTTATTGTCATATTGCTTTGCATGATTGTAAGACATCTAGCATGATGTTTTCATGGCTTGCCCGTTTTGATTTCATTGCTACGCTAGATCATTGCACATCCCAGTACACCGCCGGAGGCATTCATATAGAGTCATATCTTTGTTCTAGCATAGAGTTGTAATATCGAGTTGTAAGTAAATAAAAGTGTGATGAGCATCATTATTAGAGCATTGCCCCATGTGAAAAAAAGAGAGGCCAAAGAAGCCTAAATAAAAAAGGGGGCCAAAGAAGCCCGCCAAAAAAAGAGAAGAAAAAAAGGGGCAATGTTACTATCCTTTTACCACACTTGTGCTTCATCATAGCACCATGTTCTTCATATAGAGAGTCTCTTGAGTTATAACTTTCATATACTAGTGGGAATTTTCATTATAGAACTTGGCTTGTATATTTCGATGATGGGCTTCCTCAAATGCCCGAGGTCTTCATGAGCAAGCAAGTTGGATGCACACCCACTTAGTTTCCAGTTTGAGCTTTCATACACTTATAGCTCTTAGTGCATTCGTTGCATGGCAATCCCTACTCCTCGGATTGACATCAATTGATGGGCATCTCCATAGCCCGTTGATTAGCCGCGTCGATGTGAGATTTTCTCCCTTTTTGTCTTCTCCACACAACCTCCATCATCATATTCTATTCCACCCATAGTGCTATGTCCATGGCTCACACTCATGTATTGCGTGAAGAATTGAAAAGGTTCGAAAAAGTAAAGTATGAAAACAATTGCTTGGCTGACACCGGATGAGCATGAGGGGTACCTTGTGTTAAGAAAATGGAGCATACAAGACTATATGATTTTGTAGGGATAGCGTTCTTTAGCATTGATATTTTGAAAGACATGATTGTTTGTTGGGATGCCCGAGTATTAAATTCTTTTATGTCAAATGATAGACTATTGCTTTGAATCGCTCGTGTCTTAATATTCATGCCATGATTAGATTACATGATCAAGATTATGCTAGGTAGAATTCCACATCAAAAATTATCCTTTTTATCATTTACCTACTCGAGGACGAGCAGGAATTAAGCTTGGGGATGCTGATACGTCTCCGTCGTATCTATAATTTTTGATTGTTCCATGCCAATATTCTACAACTTTCATATACTTTTGGCAACTTTTTATGCTATTTTTGGGACTAACATATTGATCCGGTGCCCAGTGCCTGTTCCTATTTGTTGCATGTTTTTTGTTTCACAGAAAATCCAAATCAAACGGAGTCCAAACGGGATAAAAACTGACGGAGATTTTTTTGGAATATTTATGAATTTGGTAAGTGGAATCAACGCCAGACGATGCCCGAGGGGGCCACGAGGCAGGGGGGCGCCCCTGACCCTCGTGGACACCCCGTAAGGTGGTAGTTGCCCTTCTTTCGCCGCAAGAAAGCTAATAACTGGATAAAAATTGTGTTCAAATTTCAATCCAATCAGAGTTACGGATCTTCGGGAATATAAGAAACGGTGAAAGGCCAGATGTGGGAGCGCAGAAACAGAGAGAGACAGAGAGACAGATCCAATCGCGGAGGGGCTCTTGCCCCTCCCATGCCATGGACACCAAGGACCAGAGGGAGAACCCTTCTCCCACCTAGGGAGAAGGCCAAGGAAGAAGGAGAAGGAGGGGGGCTCTCTCCCCCTCGCTTTCGGTGGCGCCAGAGTGCCACCGGGGCCATCATCGTCACCGCAATCTACACCAACAACTTCACTGCCTTCATCACCAACTCTTCCCCCCTCTATGCAGCGGTGTAACCCCTCTTTTACCCACTGTAAACTCTACTTAAACATGGTGCTCAACGCTATATATTATTTCCCAATGATGTATGGCTATCCTATGATGTTTGAGTAGATCCGTTTTGTCCTATGGGTTAATTGATGATCGTGATTGGTTTGAGTTGCATGTTTTATTATTGGTGCTGTCCTATGGTGCTCTCCGTGTCGCGCAAGCGTGAGGGATCCCCACTGTAGGGTTTGCAATATGTTCATGGTTTGCTTATTGTCTGCGTTGCGTGAGTGACTGAAACACAAACACGGATAAGTGGGTCATGGCGTATGGGAATAAAGAGGACTTGATACTTTAATGCTATGGTTGGGTTTTACCTTAATGATCTTTAGTAGTTGCGGATGCTTGCTAGAGTTCCAATCATAAGTGCATATGATCCAAGAAGAGAAAGTATGTTAGCTTATGCCTCTCCCTCAAATAAAATTGCAATAGTGATTACCGGTCTAGTTATCGATTGCCTAGGGACAAATAACTTTCTCATGACATAAAGCTCTCTACTAGAAATAATTTAGTTGTGTCTTTATCTAAACAACCCCTAGTTTATATTTACGTGCTCTTTATTATCTTGCAAATCTATCCAACAACACTTCTAGTTTCATACTTGTTCTAGGTAAAGCGAACATTAAGCGTGCGTAGAGTTGTATCGGTGGTCGATAGAACTTGAGGGAATATTTGTTCTACCTTTAGCTCCTTGTTGGGTTCGACACTCTTACTTATCGAAAGAGGCTACAATTGATCCCCTATACTTGTGGGTTATCAAGGGTGGTTCCTAGCACACCGCAACCATTGTTAGCCGTGTGCGGCGCCCCCCTCCACAGTTTACGCCTTCGGTCATATCTTCGTAGTGCTTAGGCGAAGCCCAGTGCATATCGCTTCACCATCATCGTCACCATGCCGTCGTGCTGACGGAACTCATCTACTACCTCGACAACTTGCTGAATCAAGAAGGCGAGGGACGTCACCGAGATGAACGTGTGCAGAACTCGGAGGTGCCGTACGTTCGGTACTCGATCGGTGGATTGCGAAGAAAGTTCGACTACATCATCCGCGTTGTGAAACGCTTCCGCTTACAGTCTATGAGGGTATGTAGACACACTCTCTCCCCCTCGTTGCTATGCATCTCCTAGATAGATCTTGCGCGAGCATAGGATTTTTTTGAAATTGCATGCTACGTTTCCCAATAGTGGTATCAGAGCCAGGTCTATGCGTAAATGATATGAACGAATAGAACACAAAGAGTTGTGGGCGTTGATCGTCATACTGCTTACCACCAATGTCTTATTTTGATTCGGCGGTATTGTTGGATGAAGCGGCCCGGACCAACCTTACATGACCACGTTAATGAGACCGGTTCCACCGACAAACATGCAACTAGTTTTGCATAAAGGTGGCTGGCCGGTGTCTATTTCTCCTACTTTAGTTGAATCAAATTTGACTGCGGCCGGTCCTTGTTGAAGGTTAAAATAGCAAACTTGATAAATCACCGTTGTGGTTTTTGTGCCATAGGTAAGAACAGTTCTTGCTATAAGCTCGTAGCAGCCACGTAAAACTTACAACAACAAAGTAGAGGACGTCTAACTTGTTTTTGCAGGGCATGTTGTGATGTGACATGGTCAAGACATGATGTGATATACGTTATTGTATGAGATGATCATGTTTTGTAAAAGTTATCGGCAACCGGTAGGAGCCTTATGGTTGTCTCTTTATTGTATGAAATACAAACGCCATGTAATTGATTTACTTTATCACTATGCATTAGCGATAGTTCTAGAAGCAATAGTTGGCGAGACGACCATGACGCAACGATGGAGATCAAGGTGTCGAGCCAATGAAAATGGAGATCATGATGATGCTTTGGAGATGGAGATCAAAAGCACAAGATGATGATGGCTATATCATGTCACATATTTTGATTGCATGTGATGTTTATCTTTTATACATCTTATTTTGCTTAGTACAGCGGTAGCATTATAAGATGATCCCTTAACTAAATTTCAAGGTATAAGTGTTCTCCCTGAGTATGCATTGTTGCGACAGTTCGTCGTGTTGAGACAACACGTGATGATCGGGTGCGATAGACTCTACGTTCACATACAATGGGTGCAAGACAGTTTTGCACATGCGGAATACTGGATATCAACAGATCGAACGTGAATCATATAGTAGATATGATCAACATAGATATGTTCACCATTGATGACTACCCCATCTCACATGATGATCGGACATGGGTTAGTTGATTTGGATCACGTTACACTTAGATGACTTGAGGGATGTCGGTTTAAGTGGGAGTTCTTAATTAGTTTGATTAATTGAACTTTAATTTATCATGAACTTAGTCCTGATAGTATTTGCAAATTATGTTGTAGTTCAATAGCTCGCGTTGTAACTCCCCTATGTTTTTTGATATGTTCGTAGAGAAAACTAAGTTGAAAGATGATAGTAGCAATGATGCGGACTGGGTCCGTGATCTGAGGATTATCCTCATTGCTGCACAGAAGAATTATGTCGTTGATGCATCACTAGGTGACAAACCTATTGCAGGAGCATATGCAGACGTTATGAACATTTGGCAAGCTCGATATGATGACTACTTGATAGTTTAGTGCACCATGCTTTACAGCTTAGAACCGGGACTTCAAAAGCGTTTTGAACACCACAGAGCATATGGTATTTCAGACTGGTGCCCATGTCGAGAGGTATGAGACCTCTGACAAGTACTTTGCCTAAAAGATGGAGGAGAATAGCTCAGCTAGTGAGCATGTTCTTAGAATGTGTGGGTACTACAATCGCTTGAATCAAGTGGGAGTTAATCTTCCAGATAAAATAGTGATTGACATAGTTCTCTAGTCACTATCACCAAGCTACTAGAACTTCGTGATGAACTATAATATGTAAGGGATGACGAAAATGATTCCCGAGCTTTTTGTGATGCTGAAATCAGCGAAGGTAGAAATCAAGAAAGAGCATCAAGTGTTGATGGTTAACAAGATCAGTAGTTTCAAGAAAAGGGGCAAGGGAAAGAAAGGGAATTTCAAGAAGAAGAAGCCCAAAGCTGGACCTAAGCCTGAAACTGAGTGCTTCTACTGCAAAGGGAATGGTCACTAGAAGCGGAACTACCCACAAAAATTGGCAGATAAGAAGGATGGCAAAGTGAACAAAGGTATATTTGATATACATATTATTGATGTCTACCTTACTAGTGTTCATAGTAACCCCTGGGTATTTGATATTAGTTTAGTTGCTAAGATTAGTAACTCGAAAAAGGAATTGCAGAATAAACATAGACTAGTTAAGGGCGAGGTGATGATGTGTTTTGGAAGTGATTCCAAGGTTGATGCGATCACCATCGCACACTCCCTCTACCTTGGGGATTAGTGTTGAACCTAAATAAATGTTATTTGGTGTTTGCATTGAGCATGAATAATACTGGATCATGTTCATTGCGATATGGTTATTCATTTAATTCAGAGAATAATCTTATTCTGTTTACATGAATAAAACCTTCTATGGCCATACACCCAATGTGAATGGTTTATTGAATCTCGATCGTAGTGATACACATATTCATAATATTGTTGCCAAAAGATGCAAAGTTGATAATGATAGTGCAACATACTTATGGCACTGCTGTTTAGGTCATATTGGAGTAAAGCGCATGAAGAAACTCCACATGGATGGACTTTTGGAATCACTTGATTATGGATCATTTGATACTTGCGAACCATGTCTCATGGGCAGGATGACTAAAACTCCGTTCTTCGGAACAATGGAGCGAGCTAATAACTTATTGGAAATAATACATACCAATGTATGTCGTCCGATGAGTGTTGAATCATGCGACGGGTATTGTTATTTTCTCACCTTCACTGATGATTTAAGTAGATATGGGTTTATCTACTTGATGAAACACAAGTCTGAAACATTTGAAAAGTTCAAAGAATTTCGGAGTGAAGTGGAGAATCATCGTAACAAGAAAATAAAGTTTCTACGATCTGATCAAAGGCGAATATTTGAGTTACGAGTTTGGCTTTCATTTAAACAATGTGGAATTGTTTCACAACTCACGCCACCTGGAACACCACAGCGTAATGGTGTGTCCCAACGTCGTAAGCGCACTTTATTAGATATGGTGCGATATATGATGTCTGTTACTGTCTTACCACTATCGTTTTGGGGTTATGCATTAGAGATGGCCGAATTCACGTTAAATAGGGCACCGTCTAAATCCGTTGAGACGACACCGTATGAACTGTGGTTTAGCAAGAAACCTAAGCTGTCGTTTCTTAAAATTTGGGGTTGCGACACTTATGTCAAAAGGCTTCGGCCTGATAAGATCGGACCGAAATTGGAGAAGTGCATCTTCATAAGATACCCTAAGGAAACAATTGGGTACACCTTCCATCATAGATCCGAAGGAAAGATCTTTGTTGCTGAGAATGGATCCTTTCTAGAGAAGGAGTTTCTCTCGAAAGAAGTGAGTGGGAGGAAAGTAGAACTTGATGAGGTAAATGTACCTCCTCTCGAATTAGAAAGTAATACATTAGAGAAAATTATTCATTAGTTCATCACAGAATATATATAATATCATCACATATACACAATGATACTTAACTACTAGGTACAATGCATAAAATTGAAAACGAACAATACTAAAACTAATAATCCCTCCTGGGGCAGTATTCCGGCAGCTCCTCGCCAGCAGCTCCCTGGTGCGCGACATCTTCCCAGCACGGAGGCAGTACTCCGCCTCCTCCTCGCGGCGCTTGACGTACCGATCTGCCTCTTGCAGGCGGACGAGCGCGAACGATCTTGCCATTTTGTTGGGCGCCCACCGGAGCTCCTCGTTGGTGGCACGCTGGAGATTATCGGCCCACCTTCACGCAGCGATGAGCGCCTAGCGCCTTTGACCTTCCTCGCAAAGTACTCGTCTTCGTACACCTCATCCGCACGACGACACGCCCGCCCCCAAAGCTCCATCGCCTCCTTTTTCTAGGCGGCATCACGGGCTTCACAGGCCGCCTGGTACCTGGCTTCCTCCTTTGCCATCTCCTTCTTGAAGGCCACTTGCCTGGCTTTCTCAGCCGGTGGCAGCGACTTCCAAAGACAAAGATTGTACTGGCCCCAAAACCAATCCAAAGTTGGGGGGGGGGGGGGGGTCCGGCGCAACCTCGTCTGGCGGCGCGTAGGGGTCCTCGTCGCTGCTCTTTGAGTGAGCGTCCTCGGGGGGCGGCGACTCCTCGTCGGCGCGTGGGCAGACCGGCGACGCCATGGCAGAGATTTGAGAGAGAGAGAGAGGGCGAGCGAGGGGGGGATGTAGATGAGAATGCAGGTGGGACAACGTGAGCAAGGTAGTATTTATTGGCGGCCGGAATCTAGATCGACGGGAGCAGTACACACCTCAGTCGCCGGAATTTACGGGTACTATAGTTTGAATTACACACGATTCCCGCAGCAAAATCCGTGTGTGAACATAATACCCGACGATTTCCAATACAGAACCGTGTCTGATTAATAACCCCCGCCACTCACCTTCCAAACCTCGAGGCGCGAAATAGAGTGTCAATCGTGTGGGGGCCGGTTGTCTCACCAGATTTTACATTTTCTTTCTTGAACACCAGATATTTACATCGTCTCATGATTTTTTAATCGCAGACAAGTAAACAAATATGATTTTTCAAACCATCATGGTTAGCCGTTGCATGTAGATGTAGTTCAAATTTGTATTACGGTCATTAAATGGCTAGAAAATCACTTAAATGTCTTTAAAGGGTCAAATGACCCCTGAAATTTTCCAAAATTTCACATGACAGTTTTATTAGTGCACGTTACACATAGAAATTTTTTGAAGGCCGTAAGAGGAAGCTATCTCCCATTCTTTATCAAACATGCATTGTTCCCTCTCGGAACCACGAGCCTTCTAGTGAGTTACTCCGGTTTGTGAGGGGTGTGTGTCCAAACTTTCATCAAACAGGACAATTTTTTACCACATCATCTTGGTGGCATGACATTACATCAAGCAAGGTTTCATGTTTTTCTGATCATTTTTTAATTAATTGGAATTAAAATGCCATGCCACTCCATGCATGTATCCATGCCGTGAGACCAATATGTTTGAAAATTCCTTCTAATTTACTGATACGTCCGTTTTGCATCATGTTTTCCTACTGATATTTATGTTGTTTTATTGTATAATAATGCTTTTTGGAGTAATTCTAATGCCTTTTCTCTCATAATATGCAAGGTATGCACCAAGGGGGAGAATTCTGACAGCTGAAAATCTGGACCTGAAAAACCTACGTCAAACTACCTATTCTGCACAACTCCAAATAAGCTGAAACTCCCCGAGGATTTTTTATGGAATATTAGAGCAAATAAGTACCAGAGGAGGGCCACCAGGTGGGCACAACCCACATGGGCGCGCCAGGAGGCCCAGGCGCGCCCTGGTGGGTGCTGCCCTCCTCGGCCCACCTCCGGTGCCCATCTTTTGGTTATAAGTCATTTTGACCTAGAAAAAATAAGGAGAGGACATTCGGGACAAAGCGCCGCTGCCTCGAGGCGGAACTTGGGCAGGCACACTTTTGCCCTCCGGTGGAGCGATTCCGCCGGGGGAACTTCCCACCCGGAGGGGGAAATCATCGTCATCATCATCACCAACAACTCTCCCATCTTGAGGAGGGCCATCTTCATCAACATCTTCACAGCACCAACTCCTCTCAACTCTCTTGTGTTCAATCTTTGTGTGAAAACTATAGATTGGTGCTCGTGGGTGACTAGTAGTGTTGATTACATCTTGTAGTTGATTACTATATGTTTTATTTGGTGGAAGATTATATGTTCAGATCCATGATGCTATTCAATACCCCTCTGATCTTGAGCATGTTTATCATTTATGAGTAGTTACTTTCATTCTTGAGGTCACGGGAGAAATCATGTGGCAAGTAATCATGTGAACTTGATATGTGTTCAATATTTTGACGGTATGTATGTTGACATTCTCTTAGTGGTGTCATGTGAATGTCGACTACATGACACTTCACCATATTTGGGCCTAAGGGAATGCATTGTGGAGTAGTTATTAGATGGTGGGTTGCGAGAGTGACAGAAACTTAAACCCCAGTTTATGCGCTATTCCGTAAGGAACAGATTGGATCCAAAAGTTTAATGCTATGGTTAGAATTTATTCTTAATACTTTTCTCGTAGTTGCGGATGCTTGCGAGAGGGTTAATCATAAGTAGGAGGTTTTTTCAAGTAAGAACAGCACCTAAGCACCGGTCCACCCACATATCAAATTATCAAAGTACCGAACACGAATTAAGCCAACATGATGAAAGTGACTAGATGTAATTCCCGTGTACCCTCAAGAACACTTTGCTTATCATAAGAAACCGTTTTGGCCTGTCCTTTGCCTCAAAAGGATTGGGCTACCTTGCTTCACTTTTGTTACTACTATTGTTACTTGCTCGTTACCAAATATCTTGCTACCAAACTACTCCGCTACTTACAATTTTAGCACTTGCAGACATTACCTTGCGGAAAACCACTTGTCATTTCTTTCTGCTCCTCGTTGGGTTCGACACTCTTACTTATCGAAAAGGGCTACAATTGGCCCCATACACTTGTGGGTCATCAAGGCAATTTTCTGGTGCCGTTGCCGGGGAGTGAAGCGCTCTTGGTAAGTGGAAATTGGTAAGGAAACATTATTACTACGTGCTGAAATTTATTGTCACTTGCTACTATGGAAAACAATCCTTTGAGGGGTTGTTTCGGGGTATCTTCACCTCGACCGGAACCACAATTAGTTACCCCTCAACCTACTGCACCTACTGAAAATATTGAAAATTGAAATGCCTTTGGGTATGTTAGAGCAACTGCTAGCTAATCCTTATGCAGGAGATGGAACCGAACATCCTGATATGCATTTGATATATGTGGATGAAATTAGTGTATTATTTAAGCTTGCAGGTTTGTCTGGAGATGAAGCTAAGAAGAAGGTTTTCCCTTTATCTTTGAATGGAAAATCATTGACATGGTATAGGCTATGCGATGATATTGGATCTTTGAACTGGAACCATTTGAAATTGGAATTTCATCAGAAATTTTATCCTATGCATCTAGTTCATCATGATAGGAATTATATATATAATTTTTGGCCTCGTGAAGGAGAAAGTATCGCTCTAGCTTGGGGGAGGGTTAAGTCAATGTTATATTCATGCCCCAATCATGAGCTCTCGATAGAAATTATTATTCATAACTTTTATGCTCGACTTTCTCGTGATGATCAATCCATGCTCGATACTTCTTGTATTGGTTCTTTTATGAAGAAGACTATGGAATTCCGGTGGGATCTTTTAGAAAGAATTAAACGCAACTCTGAAGATAGGGAACTCGAGGAAGGTAAAGAGTGAGGTATGAACCTAAGTGTGATTGTGTTAAATCTTTTATGAATACCGATGCCTTTCAAAAGTTTAGCACTAAATCTGGACTCGACTCTGAGATAGTAGCTTACTTTTGTGAATCTTTTGCTAAGCATGTTGATCTCCCTAAGGATAACTGGTTTAAATATCACCCACCAATTAAATAAGAAGTTAAAGAACCGGTAAAAGCTAAAGAAGAAACTATTATCTACAATGTTGATCCAATTGTTCCCACTACTTATATTGAAAAACCACCTTTTCCTGTTAGGATGAAGGAACATGCTAAAGCTTCAACTGTGGTTAACAAAAGTTATGTTAGAACACCCAAACCTTATGAACAAATCAAAGTTGAACCTAGTGTTTCTATGGTTAAAGATCTCTTAGTGGATAATATTGATGGGCATGTTATTTACTTATGTGGTTGTTGCGTATGGGAATAAAGAGGACTTGATGCTTTAATGCTATGGTTGGGTTTAACCTTAATGATCGTTAGTAGTTGCGGATGCTTGCTAGAGTTCCAATCATAAGTGCATATGATCCAAGAAGAAAAAGTATGTTAGCTTATGCCTCTCCCTCATATGAAATTGCAATAGTGATTACCGGTCTTGTTAACGATTGCCTAGGATAATTCCGCACACCGACCCATCATTATTCCACACTCGCTATTTATAATATTTAGTAATATATTCTAACTTTATGATAACATCACCTACTTTTATGTTTTAAGATCTCCGATATCATGCAAAGTTATCCTCTTCATACCCACAACGTAGTTTTATTTCTCGTTTCTAGTTGGAAGCAAACGTGCAGTGTACGTAGAGTCGTATTAGTGGCAGATAGGACTTGAGAGAATATTGATATTACCTTTAGCTCCTTGTGGGTTCGACACTCCATACTTATCACTTCCACCATTGGGAATTTCTACGATGATTCCCTGCACTTGGGGATTATCAAGCTCTTTTCTGGCGACGTTGCCGGGGAGCAATAGCGTGGGGTTGATATTCTCGTGTGTGCTTGTTTGCTTTCTTCACTAAGTAGATTTTTTTTCCTTTTTGTTTCTGTTTAGTTGTGGGTGAAACATACAAAAAATTTAAAGAATGAAAATACCAAAAAAAATTACTTGCCTCTCATGCCTAAAAAGTTTTTCAAAAATAGAAGTGATTGGAAAGTTATGCATTGAAGAAGTGAGGGTCGACCTTGAGCACTTGTGTTCATGCTCACGGAAACAATGTAGAATTTTTCATGGAAGTTTCTCTGTAAATAATTATCCCCTTGTATATATCCATTGTATTATAAAAATAATGTGCCAAGCTTTGGTTTTAGGATGATTAGATTGCTTGTTTACTATGTGCAGAACAAAAACAGAAACTTTGGCTGTAGTGCGTGATTTTACATTTTTTACTGGAAGGTCAAATGGGTCTGAAACTTTTTTCACATTACATCTGTGCAAATTGTTCAAATTGTTCAAATTGATTTCTTAATTTTGGGAGTTACAGAAGTTTACTAAACTTCCAGATTACTACAGACTGTCCTGTTTTTGACAGAATCTGTTTTTCGCGTGTTGTTTGCATATTTTGATGAATCTATGGCTAGTATCGGGGGGTATGAACCATAGAGAAGTTGGAATACAGTAGGTTTAACACAAATATAAATAAAGAATGAGTTCATTACAGTACCTTAAAGTGGTAGTTTGCTTTATTACACTAACGGATCTCACAAAGTTTTTGTTAAAGTTTTGTGTGGATGAAGTGTTCGAAGATCGAGGAACTATCAATATGGGAAGAATAAAGAGATGCAAGAGTTCAAGCTTGGGGATTCCCAAGGCACCCCAAGTAAATATTTCAAAGGATACTCAAGCATCTAAGCTTGGGGATGCCCCGGTTGGCATCCCATCTTTCTTCTTCAACAAATATCGGTATACCTCGGTTTTTGTTTTGTTCACATGATTTGTGTCCTTTGTGTTTTTTTTCCTTTAAGAACCAAGCTAGTATGAGATATCCCTTCATTGATTTATAGAATACTTCATGTGCTTCACTTATATCTTTTAAGTATGATCTTATCGAATTGCTCTTTGTGCTTCACTTAAATCTTTTGAGTATGGTTTTATAGAATGCTTCTTGTGCTTCACTTACATATTTTGAGCTTGGATATTGGTTAGTCTATATTAATGGTAGAATGCTCCATGAACTTCACTTATATCTTTTTGAGTATGAATAATACTATAATCTAAAGTGGGGTGGGGTTGGAAGAGTGTCAACTTTAGGAATTAGTGATCCCACTATTCCGAATGAGAAGAATTTTGCTTATGTGGAGAGTAGAAAAATTTCTATGCTTGTAGATCATGAAAAGAATACTTTATGTGATGGTTATATTGTTGAATTCATTCATGATGCTACTGAAAATTATTATGAGGGAGGAATATATGCTTGTAGGAGTTGCAATAATACCAAGTTTCCTCTCTATGTGCTTAAAGTTTTGCAGTTATACTTGTTTTGCCTTCCTATGCTAGTTGATTCTTGTTCCTATAAATTATGTGCTCACAAATCCCTAGGCATAGGAAGTGGGTTAGATTCAAATGTGCTAGTCATATTCTTCATGATGCTCTCTTTATGTTTCAATTCTTATCTTTTATGTGAGCATCATTGAAATCATCATGCCTAGCTAAAAGGCATTAAAGAAAAGCGCTTGTTGGGAGACGACCCAATATTTACCCTTACTGTTTTTGTGTGTTTACATGATTAAGATACTTTAGTAATCATGTTTTATAGCTTTTGTTTCAATAAAGTGCCAAGTAAGACCTTTGGGAAGACTTGGGTGAAAGTTAATGTGATCTTGCTGTAAAAAACAGAAACTGTGCGCTCACGGGATTAGCTACCAATGTTTTACAGAAGAGTGCTTTTGAGTTGATTCTTTTTTCAGAAGATTAATAGACAAATTCCTCACGCCCACCAATTTATTTCATAATTTTTGGAGTAGCATAAGTATGGTTTATGTTTAGATCATTACAGACTATTCTGTTTTTGACAGATTCTGTTTTCCTTGCATAGTTTGCTTGTTTTCTAGTTTCTATGGCTTATATTTCTCAATATAAATTGTAGAAATGATATGGTACAGTAGGAATTGTGTGAGAACAATTATGAACCTTGTATTTGACAGTACCAAAGTGAATGGTTTACTCTTTATCATACTAACCTATCTCACGAAGTTCCGTTAAGTTTTGTGTGATTGAAGTTTTCAAGCTTTGGGTGAGATATCGATATGAGGAGAATAAGGAGTGGAAAGACCCTAAGCTTGGGGATTCCCAAGGCACCCCAAGGTAATACTCAAGGAAGACTCAAGCGCCTAAGCTTGGGGATGCCCCGGAAGGCATCCCCTCTTTCGTCTTCAGAACTATCGGTATACCTTACTCGGAGCTATATTTTTATTCGTCACATGATATGTGTTTTGCTTGGAGCGTATTTTCAATTTTACTTTCTGTTTGAATAAAATCATTGGATCTGAAATCTTGAATGAAAAAGAATCCTCCCATGGCTTGTTAATTATTTGACTACTCAGTGTTCTTCACTTATATCTTTTTGGGGTAGTTTGTCATTTACTCACGTGCTTCAAGTATATCCTATGATTAAATGGTTGAATGAATTGAATATAATAAATCTGAATTTATAAATGTTTCATATGCTTATACCATTGGGAGTAATGACTTCACACAGAATAAGTAGGTAGTAAACTTATTGAAAGTTAGCAAATGCAGAATTGGTCACTTGAACAATTCATGAAAGAATATTGAAGGAAGAGAGATTTCACATATAAATATACTATCTTGGACATCTTTTGTAATTGTGAGCACTTGTTAAAATATGACATGCTAAAAGGATGATGTTGGACAAGGAAGACAACATAATGGGTTATGTTTTCTTATATCCGAAATAAAGTATATTGTCATGGATAATCCAACATGTTGAGCTTGCCTTTCCCTCTCATGCTAGCCAAATTCTTTGCACCAAGTAGAGATAATACTTGTGCTTCCAAACATCCCTTCAACCAGTTTTGCCATGAGAGTCCACCATACCTACCTAAGGATTGAGTAAGATCCTTCAAGTAAGTTGTCATCGGTGCATGCAATAAAAATTAGTGCGAAGAAAATAAGCTTTATACGAACTTGTGATAGGGAAGAAATAAAAGCGATGGACTGCATAATAAAGGTCTTTATCACAAGAGGCAATATAAAGTGACGTTCTTTTGCATTAAGATTTTGTACATCCAACCATAAAAGCGCATGACAACCTCTGCTTCCCTCTGCGAAGGGCCTATATTTTACTTTTATCTTCTACCCTTATACAAGAGTCATGGTGATCATCACCTTTCCTTTTTACACTTTTTCCTTGGGTAAGCACTTTGTGTTGGAGCGATCCGTATATATATATATATATATATATACACATACATATATATATATATATATATATATATATATATCCACTTGGATGTCGGTTTTCATAAATTATTATTGTTGACATTACCCTTGAGGTAAAAGGTTGGGAGGAGAAACTATAAGCCCCTATCTTTCTCTGTGTCCGATTAAAACTTTGAACCCATAAATATCACATGAGTGTTAGCAATTGTGAAAGATTAAATGATAGTTGAGTATGTGGAGTTTGCTGAATCAAAGCTCTTACATAGACCCTCCCCGAAAATAAGATGAATTGCAATTGTTTGATGACTACGAGCATTGTTTGTTAGTTTTCAAGAAAGTTTGTGATCTATACTTTAACATGTGAATAGCTTGTTACTTGATCATGAAAAGTTTTATGAGATGAGCTACTGTTATGACATATAATGATGCTAGAAAAGGTGATTGAAATTATCATTGATCAAACTTGTGCACCTGCTAGCAATCACACTTCATAAATTATTTCTTTTATCATTTACCTACTCGAGGACGAGCAGGAATTAAGCTTGGGGATGCTGATACGTCTCCAACATATCTATAATTCATGAAGTATTCATGCTATTATATTATCCATCCTAGATGTTTTATATGCATTTATATGCTATTTTATATGATTTTTGGGACTAACCTGTTAACCTAGAGCCCAGTGCCAGTTTCTATTTTTTCCTTGTTTTTGAGTTTTATAGAAAAGGAATACCAAACGGAGTCCAATTGACATGCCAATTTTTGTTGATTTTTTATGGACCAAAAGAAGCCCCTGGAGCAAAAGAGTTGGGCCAGAAGACTCCCGGGCTGTCCACGAGGGTGGGGGGCGCGCTCACCCCCCTGGGCGTGGGCCCCTACCTCGTCGACGACTCGGAGAGCCCCCTGACGTAAAACCAACGCCAAAAAATTCTATAAATACAGAAACCCCCAGAAAATAACCTAGATCGGAAGTTCCGCCGCCGCAAGCCTCTGTAGCCACGAGAAATCAATCTAGGCCCTCTCTGGCACCCTGCCGGAGGGGGCCATCATCACTGGAGGCCATGGGGGAGGATCCCGGAGGGGCCATCATCACCGGAGGCCATGGAGGAGGAAGCACAAGGGGGAGAACCTCTCCTCCTCTCTCTCGGTGGCGCGCGAGTGCCATCGGGAGGGGAATCATCGCCGCGGTGATCGTCTTCATCAACATCACCACCATCATCACCATCCTCATCTCTTTTACGCGGTCCACTCTCCCGCACCCCGCTGTAATCCCTACTTGAACATGGTGCTTTATGCCACATATTATGATCCAATGATTTGTTGCCATTCTATGATGTTTTGAGTAGATATCCTTTGTCTTTGGGTTGATTGATGATCTAGATTGGTATGAGTTGTATGTTTTATTTTGGTGCTGTCCTATGGTGCCCTCCGTGTCGCGCAAGCGTGAGGGATTCCCGCTGTAGGGTGTTGCAATACGTTCATGATTCACTTATAGTGGGTTGGTGAGTGACTGAAACACAAACCCGAGTAAGGGGGTTGTTGCGTATGGGAATAAAGAGGACTTGATGCTTTAATGCTATGGTTTGGTTTTACATTAATGATCTTTAGTAGTTGTTGCTAGAGTTCCAATCATAAGTGCATATGATCCAAGAAGAGAAAGTATGTTAGCTTATGCCTCTCCCTCATATGAAATTGCAATAGTGATTACCAGTCTTGTTAACGATTGCCTAGGATAATTCCGCACACCGACCCATCATTATTCCACACTCGCTATTTATAATATTTAGTAATATATTCTAACTTTATGATAACAGCACCTACTTTTATGTTTTAAGATCTCCAATATCATGCAAAGTTATCCTCTTCATACCCACAACGTAGTTTTATTTCTCGTTTCTAGTTGGAAGAAAATGTTCGGTGTATGTAGAGTCGTATCAGTGGCAGATAGGACTTGATAGAATATTGATATTGCCTTTAGCTCCTTGTGGGTTCGACACTCCATACTTATCACTTCCACCATTGGGAATTGCTACGATGATTCCCTGCACTAGGGGATTATCACCCGGCAACGGCGCCAGAAAAAGGTCTTGATAACCCACAAGTATAGGGGATCAGTTGTAGCCTCTTTCGATAAGTAAGAGTGTCGAACCCAACGAGGAGCTAAAGGCAGAACAAATATTCCCTCAAGTTCTATCGACCACCAATACAACTCTAGGCACGCTTAACATTCGCTTTACCTAGAACAAGTATGAACTAGAAGTACTTTGTAGGTGTTTTTGGATAGGTTTGCAAGATAATAAAAATTACTTAGTGATAAAGCAAACAAGCACACACGAGAATATTCACCCCACGCTATTGCTCCCCGGCAACGGCGCCAGAAAAAGGTCTTGATAACCCACAAGTATAGGGGATCAGTTGTAGCCTCTTTCGATAAGTAAGAGTGTCGAACCCAACGAGGAGCTAAAGGTAGAATAAATATTACCTCAACTTCTATCGACCACCGATACAACTCTACGCACGCTTAACGTTCGCTTTAACTAGAACAAGTATGAAACTAGAAGTACTTTGTAGGTGTTTTTGGATAAGTTTGCAAGGTAATAAAGAGCACGTAAATAAAAGCTAGGGGCTGTTTAGGTAAAGACACAACTAATTTAGTTTTAGTAGAGAGCTTTTTGTCACGAGAAAGTTATTTGTCCCTAGGCAATCGATAACTAGACCGGTAATCGTTATTGCAATTTAATTTGAGGGAGAGGCATAAGCTAACATACTTTCTCTACTTGGATCATATGCACTTACGATTGGAACTCTAGCAAGCATCCGCAACTACTAAAGATCATTAAGGTAAACCCAACCATAGCATTATAAGGCATCAAGTCCTCTTTACTCGCATACGCAAACAACCTACTTACTCGGGTATGTGCTTCTGTCACTCACGCCACCCACCATAAGCATCATGAACATATTGCAAACCCTACAATGGGGATCCCTCACGGTTGTGCGACACGGAGAGCACCATAGGACAGCACCAATAATAAAACATGCAACTCAAACCAATCACGATCATCTATTAACCCATAGGACAAAACGGATCTACTCAAACATCATCGGATAGCCATACATCATTGGGAAATAGTATATAGCATTGAGAACCATGTTTAAGTAGAGATTACAGTGGGTAAAAGAGGGAATACACCGCTGCATAGAGGGGGGAAGAGTTGGTGATGACGGCGGTGAAGTTGTTGGTGTAGATTGCGGTGATGATGATGACCCCGACGGCACTCCGGTGCCACCAGAAGCGAGGGGGAGAGATCCCCCTCCTTCTTCTTCTTCCTTGACCTTCTCCCTAGGTGGGAGAAGGGTTTCCCCTCTGGTCCTTGGTCTCCATGGCGTGGGAGGGGCGAGAGGCCCTCCGAGATTGGATCTGTCTCTCTGTCTCTCTCTGTTTCTGCGCTCTGGATTCTGCCCTTTCACCGTTTCTTATATATCCGGAGATCCGTAACTCCGATTGGATTGAAACCTTCGCCAAGATTTTTTTCCCGAAAATTAGCTTTCTTGCGGCCAAAGAAGAGCAGCAACCGCCTTACAGGGTGCCCACGAGGGTCAGGGGCGCGCCCCCCTGCCTCGTGGCCCCGTCTCGCGTTGATTCTTATTCCCATATTTCACAAATATTCCAAAAATATTCTCCGTCCATTTTTATCCCGTTTGGACTCCGTTTGATATGGGGTTTCTACGAAACATAAAACATGCAACAAACAGGAACTGGCACTAGGCACTGGATCAATATGTTAGTCCCAAAAATAATATAAAAAGTTGCCAAAAGTATATGAAAGTTGTAGAATATTGGCATGGAATAATCAAAAATTATAGATACGACGGAGACGTATCAGGTCCCGGAAGAATTGGTCTAAGAAATTAGATGATGCACTTTGGGCTTATAGAACAGCCTAGAAAAATCCTATGGGTATGTCGCCATATAAAATGGTATATGGAAAAGCTTGTCATTTACCTCTTGAGTTAGAACACAAAGCATTTTGGGCAATAAAAGAACTCAATTATGATTTCAAACTTGCTGGAGAAAAGAGGTCATTGGATATTAGCTCATTAGATGAATGGAGAACCCAGGCTTATGAAGATGCTAAGTTATTCAAAGAAAAAGTTAAAAAGATGGCATGACAAAAGAATCCAAAAGCGTTAGTTCAAAGTAGGTGAATATGTTCTTTTGTACAACTCTCGTTTCAGATTCTTTGCAGGAAAACTCCTCTTCAAATGGGAAGGACCCTATGTCATCGAGGAGGTCTATCGTTCCGGAGCTATCAAAATAAATAATGCCGAAGGGACTAACCCGAAGGTTGTTAATGGGCAACGAATAAAACACTATATCTCAGGTACACCCATTAATGTTGAAAGTAATGTTATCCAAACTTTGACACTGGAAGAACACATAAAAGAGTCCTTCCGGAACACTCCAGAATCATGGAAATAAGGAGGTATGTGATACGGTAAGTAAACGGACTCTGAAAAATCCGCGAAAAAATATTTTTTGTCAGTTTTGGAATATTTAGAAAAATATGAAAATAAGAAACTTCTAGGAAAGTGACCCTGGTGGGCACGATACACCAGGGCGCGCTAGGCTTGCCTGGCGCGCCCAGGTGGGTTGTGCCCACCTCGGGTACTTTCCAATCTTCGTTTTTCTTCCGTTCTGCTTGTTCCCCAAGATAAAAAATCTATATATACCTCCCAAACCTATTAACCTCCGTATCGCGGAGAAATCTCATGTTTTCTTTTCTTGTTGTTTTTTGTCAGATCCAACCCACCATGGCCTCTTCAAGACCTTCAAGGACAAGTTCTTCGACAACATCATCAACCCATATCTGCGGGAGGTGATGCAACACCCTCAAGCTATCCAGATGCGTGATGGGGTGCCGCACATCCACGATGTGCAAGGACCCAGGGGAACTGGATCCGTGGAGGCCAGGCTTGGAACCATGGAGTAGGACATCTTCAAGTGCAAGGGGATGTTGGAGCGTGGACTCAATGCCAATCACCTCATGATCGCGGACTATACCCGTGATCTCAAGGTGGATGGCAAGCCCATAAAGGACATCATCTTCTCCCTCAACGAGCAAATCAACTTCCTCCATAGCCAGATCCACGTTCTTCAAAGCCAGGTCTTTGAATATGAGGCCAGGTTTAAAGGTATGAGTTTATCTTTTGCCTTTATTTTCTTAGTTCGATCATGGTTATCTTTTGCTATTAGATGAATAAAAGTTTAGTTCGATCCTTTCTTTGTGTGAGTTTGCTTAGTGATCAATCCTTGTAATCGTGTGCAATATATAATATTTAGTTTGAGTTTTGCCTTCTTTACTTTCTTGCTGCAATAAGAATAAAGGAAATAAAAAAGAAAGATCATATGCTAATCTTATGGTAAGTGATGACATTACACAAGGAAAAGTATAAGTAGAAAATTTTATTGTAGATTGACAAACATAGCATTGGTCAATGATGCAACACATAAAATAATTAATAAGGGAAGAGAAGATTCACATACAAATACACTATCATGGAAATCTTTTGTGATTGTGAGCACCCGCCAAAATATTATATGCCAAAATTGTAGACGTTGGACAAGGAAGACAACTTAATGATTTGTGTTTGTTCATATTCACATAGAAGTAATATTGTCATAGATCCTTGATAACCCACAAGTATAGGGGATCAGTTGTAGCCTCTTTCTATAAGTAAGAGTGTCGAACCCAACGAGGAGCTAAAGGCAGAACAAATATTCCCTCAAGTTCTATCGACCACCAATACAACTCTACGCACGCTTAACGTTCGCTTTACCTAGAACAAGTATGAAACTAGAAGTACTTTGTAGGTGTTTTTGGATAGGTTTGCTAGATAATAAAAAGCGCGTAAATAAAATGTAGGGGCTGTTTAGATGAAGACACAACTAATTTAGTTTTAGTAGAGAGCTTTTTGTCACAAGAAAGTTATTTGTCCCTAGGCAATCGATAACTAGACCGATAATCACTATTGCAATTTTATATGAGGGAGAGGCATATGCTAACATACTTTCTCTTCTTGGATCATATGCACTTATGATTGGAACTCAAGCAAGCATTCGCAACTACTAAAGATCATTAAGCTAAAACCCAACCATAGAATTATAAGGCATCAAGTCCTCTTTATTCCCATACGCAAATAACCTACTTACTCGGGTCTGTGCTTCTGTCACTCACGCCACCCAGCACAAGCAAATCATGAACATATTGCAAACCCTACAACGGGGATCCCTCACGCTTGCGCGACACGGAGAGCACCATAGGACAGCACCAATAATAAAACATGCAACTCAAACCAATCACGATCATCAATGAACCCATAGGACAAAACGGATCTACTCAAACATCATAGGATAGCCATACATCATTGGGAAATAGTATATAGCGTTGAGCATCATGTTTAAGTAGAGATTACAGTGGGTAAAAGAGGGAATACACCGCTGCATAGAGGGGGGAAGAGTTGGTGATGACGGCGGTGAAGTTGTTGGTGTAGATCTCCGTCACGATGATGGCCCCGGCGGCGTTCCGGCGCCACCGGGAGAGAGGGGGAGAGAGCCCCCCTTCTTCTTCTTATTCTTCCTTGACCTTCCCCCTAGATGGGAGAAGGGTTTCCCCTCTGGTCCATGGTCTCCATGGCGGCGGAGGGGCGAGAGCCCCTCCGAGATTGGATCTCTCTCTCTCTCTCTCTGTTTCCTTCTGTTTTTGCGTTCCTTGATTCTGCCCTTTCACCGTTTCTTAAATTCCCGGAGATCCGTATCTCCGATTGGGTTATACTTTGGATACAATTTTATCCAGATATTGGCTTTCTTCCGGCGAAAGAAGGGCACCAAACACCTTACAGAGTGTCCACGAGGGCCCTGGGGCGCGCCCCCCTTCCTCGTGGACTCCTCGGGCATCGTCTCACGTTGATTCCTTTTCCCAAAAATCGTATATATTCCAAAAAAAATCTCTGGAAGTTTTTATCGCGTTTGAACTCCATTTGATATGGATTTTCTGCGAAACAAAAAACATGCAACAGACAGGAACTGGCACTGGGCACTTGATCAATATGTTAGTCCCAAAAATAGTATAAAAAGTTGCCAAAAGTATATAAAAGTTGTAGAATATTGGCATGGAACAATCAAAAATTATAGATACGACGGAGACGTATCAGCATCCCCAAGCTTAATTCCTGCTCGTCCTCGAGTGGGTACATGAAAAAAAAGATAATTTTTGATGTGGAATGCTACCTAGCATAATCTTGATCACGTAATCTAATCATGGTATGAATATTAAGACACGAGTGATTCAAAGCAATAGTCTATCATTTGACATTAGGACAATAATACTTCAAGCATACTAATAAAGCAATCATGTCTTTTCAAAATAACATGGCCAAAGAAAGTTATCCCTACAAAATCATATAGTCTGGCTATGCTCCATCTTCACCACAAAAAATATTTAAATCATGCACAACCCCGATGACGAGCCAAGCAGTTGTTTCATACTTTTAATGTTCTCAAACCTTTTCAACTTTCACGCAATACATGAGCATGAGCCATGGATATAGCACTATAGGTGGAATAGAATATGATGGTGGAGGTTGTGTGGAGAAGACAAAAAGGAGAAAGTCTCACATCGACGCGGCTAATCAACGGGCTATGGAGATGCCCATCAATCGATGTCAATGTGAGGAGTAGGGATTGCCATGCAACGGATGCACTAAGAGCCATAAGTGTATGAAAGCTCAAACTGGAAACTAAGTGGGTGTGCATCCAACTTGCTTGCTCATGAAGACCTCGGGCATTTGAGGAAGCCCATCATCGGAGTATACAAGCCAACTTCTATAATGAAAATTCCCACTAGTATATGAAAGTGATAACTCAAGAGACTCTCTATATGAACAACATGGTGCTACTCTGAAGCACAAGTGTGGTAAAAGAATAGTAACATTGACCCTTCTCTCCTTTTCTCTCATTTGTTTGTTTTTTTGTTTTTGTTTTTATGGTGGGCTTATTTGGCCTCTTTTTTTTATTTGGGCTTTTTTGGCCTCTTTTATTTTTCTTAAAGTTCGGAGTCTCATCCCGTCTTGTGGGGGAATCATAGTCTCCATCATCATTTCCTCACTGGGGCAATGCTCTAATAATGATGATCATCACACTTTTATTTACTTACAACTCAATATTACAACTCGATATCTAGAACAATATGACTCTATATGAATGCCTCTGGCAGTGCTAGGATGTGCGATGATCTAGCATAGCAAAGATATCAAAAAATGGACAAGCCATGAAAATATCATTCTAGCTATCTTACGATCATGCAAAGCAATATGACAATGAATGCTCAAGTCATGTATATGAAGATGATGGAAGTTGCATGGCAATATATCTCGGAATGGCTATGGAAATGCCATGATAGGTAGGTATGGTGGCTGTTTTGAGGAAGATATAAGGAGGCTTATGTGTGATAGAGTGTATCGTATCACGGGGTTTGGATGCACCGGCGAAGTTTGCACCAACTCTCGAGGTGAGAAAGGGCAATGCACGGTACCAAAGAGGCTAGCAATGGTGGAAGGGTGAGAGTGCGTATAATCCATGGACTCAACATTAGTCATAAAGAACTCACATACTTACTGCAAAAGTCTATTAGCTATCAAAACAAAGTACTACGCGCATGCTCCTAGGGGAATAGATTGGTAGGAAAAGACCATTGCTCATCCCCGACCGCCACTCATAAGGAAGACAATCACAAAATAAATCATGCTCCGACTTCATCACATAACGGTTCACCATACGTGCATGCTTCGGGAATCACAAACCTCAACACAAGTATTTCTACCAATCCACAATTACTCATAGCATGACTCTAATATCACCATCTTTATATCGCAAAACTATTGCAAGGAATCAAACATATCATATTCAGTGATCTACAAGTTTTATGTAGGATTTTATGACTAACCATGTGAATGACCAATTCCTGTCATCTCTTTAAATAGATATAAGTGAAGCAAGAGAGTTTAATTATTTCTACAAAAGATATGTCCACGCTCTAACAAATATAAGTGAAGCAAAAGAGCATTCTACAAATGGCGGTTTTCTATGTGTAAAGAAACAGGGAATCCAAACTTCAAATGGTATAAGTGAAGCACATGAAGCATTCTATAAAGCCATACTCAAAAGATATAAGAGAAGTGCAAAGAGCATTCTATAAATCAACCAAGGACTATCTCATACTAGCATGGTGCATTACTAAAATAAAAATAAAAAGCACACGACGCTCCAAGATTTACGCATATCATGTGACAAATAAAAATATAGCTCCAAGTAAAATTACCGATGATCGTTAGAAGAAAGAGGGGATGCCTTCCGGGGCATCCCCAAGCTTAGTTGCTTGGGACTCCTTGAATATTACCTTGGGGTGCCTCGAGCATCCCCAAGCTTAGGCTCTTGCCACTCCTTATTCCTTCATCCATCGTGATCTCACCCAAAACTTGAAAACTTCAATCACACAAAACTTAACAAAACCCTCGGGAGATTCGTTAGTATAATAAAGCAAATTACCACTTTAAGTACTGTTGCAAACTCATTCATATTTTTTTGCATTGTAGCTACTGTATTTTAACTTATCCATGGCTTATACCACCGATGAAATCGATAGTTTCATCAAAACGAGCAAAACAATGCATCAAAACAGAATCTGTCTTAAACAGGATAGTCTGTAGCAATCTGAACATCTACCATACTTCTGTAACTCCAAAAATTCTGAAAAACTTATGACAAAATAAAAAATTGTATAGAAGTATTGTGCAAAAAGTTTCAGAACCGTTTGACTTTCCAGTAAAAAAAATGTAAAATCACGCACTACAGCCTAAGTTTCTGTTTTTACACCGCACAAACCAAACAAGCAATCTAATCATCCTAAAGGCAAATCTTGGCACATTATATTTATAATACAATGGATTTATACAAGGGGATAATTATTTTTGTTGAAAAGTTTCTGTAATTAAGATTCACAAAGTTTCCATGGGCATGAACAAAGTTCAAGGCATGCTCCCACTTTAACAATGCTCGTCTCCCTCACTTTCACTTTTCTTTTTGAAAAAGTTTTAGGTTCCCCTCTTTATTTTTTTGTTTTTAAACTTTATAAAAGCACTCAACAAAAATAAACGACTCTCTAAAACTTCCGGGTTGTCTCCCTGGCAGCGCTTTCTTTAAAGCCATTAAGCTAGGCATATAGTGCTGAAGTAATGGATCCACCCGGATCCCAAGGTATATCAAAGCCAATTTTAATTAACAATGATTTGTAATTTAGTAGTGAGCACAAAGTAACATATATCATGTAATGACGAAGTCTAACTCTCTTCCTATGCATCGGCATGTCATAAAAGAACAATTCATGCACACAAAGTAAAGGCCAATGCATAGTATAAAAAGTTTCTTGCAATTTTATCGTATTGGAAACATAGAGAGGCGGAGATGTAATTCCTCTCTCATAATAATTGCAAGTAGGAGCAGGAAGCACATGCATATTATACTCACCAAAATCATCATGTGTAACGGTAAAAGGCAACCCATCAATACAATCCTTAATAAGCACAAACTTCTCCGATATAGTGTAGTTGGGAGAATTCAAAAAGATAATAGGACTATCATGTGTGGGTGCAATAGTAACAATTTCATTCTTAACATAAGGAACTATAGCAAGTTCATCTCCATAAGCATCATTCATATTGGCATCATGGCCACAAGCATAGCAAGCATCAAGTTCATCAAAAAGGGATATTTCAAATTAATTAAAGGGATCATAGCAATTATCATAGCAATCATCCTTCGGTAAGCACGAAGGGAAATTAAACAATGTATGAGTTGGAGGGTTACTCTCATTAGAAGGTGGGCACGGGTAGCTAATCCGCTCTTCCTCCTTTTGTTCTTCGCTCTCCTCATCATCCTTTCCATCCAATGAGCTCACAGTTTCGGCAATTTCTTCTTCCATAGATTCCTGCAAAATATTAGTTTCTTCTTGGACAGCGGAGACTTTCTCAATAAACGCATCAATATCGGCATTATATTCATAATTCTCATAGCAATATTTAAGCATAGGAAAATTTTCAGGCCTATAAACATCATCATCAAAAGCTTCATACTTTTCAAACAAAGATTCAATTTGATATGCACCCTTAAAAGCAACAAATTCTTCTATTCGTTCCACATCTTAGTAATCATATATACCATTAGCATAAGAAGCCAAGGTTTCATTATCACTAAATTTGCATGAAAAGGGAAGGTGTGGAGCCTTCATCCTAGAACAACAAGTATAATTATATCTCAAGCATAGTTGCCGAGCATACCAATGCAACATATGAGTTTGATCCCATAATGGTTTCCTTTTTTGAGTCAAGCGATAATCCCTAAAGTATTCACGTTGATCCAACATGTCTCCCATTATATAGTTGAATGGGGTTTTCTCAGGATTATTAAAGTAGTGCATAATATCTTTCACATAATGAGCATCGAGGGTATTAGGAGGTTCCCCATCGCCATGAGTAGCAAGTACACCTAATTTTTTGGCATTTCATGTTCCATATCCATAACTAAAGATAGAGAACAACTTAGAACAGAAAATGAAAAATACTTAGTGATAAAGCAAACAAGCACACACAAGAATATTCACCCCACACTATTGCTCCCCGGCAACGGTGCCAGAAAAAGGTCTTGATAACCCACAAGTATAGGGGATCAGTTGTAGCCTCTTTCGATAAGTAAGAGTGTCGAACCCAACGAGGAGCTAAAGGCAGAACAAATATTCCCTCAAGTTCTATCGACCACCAATACAACTCTACGCACGCTTAACGTTCGCTTTACCTAGAACAAGTATGAAACTAGAAGTACTTTGTAGGTGTTTTTGGATAGGTTCGCAAGATAATAAAAAGCGCGTAAATAAAAAGGAGGGGCTGTTTAGATGAAGACACAACTAAGTTAGTTTTAGTAGAGAGCTTTTTGTCACAAGAAAGTTATTTGTCCCTAGGCAATCGATAACTAGTCCGGTAATCACCATTGCAATTTTATATGAGGGAGAGGCATACGCTAACATACTTTCTCTTCTTGGATCATATGCACTTATGATTGGAACTCTAGCAAGCATCCGCAACTACTAAAGATCATTAAGCTAAAACCCAACCATAGCATTATAAGTCATCAAGTCCTCTTTATTCCCATACGCAAACATCCTACTTACTCGGGTCTGTGCTTCTGTCACTCACGCCACCCACCATAAGAAAATCATGAACATATTGCAAACCCTACAGCGGGGATCTCTCACGCTTGCGCGACATGGAGAGCACCATAGGACAGTACAAATAATAAAACATGCAACTCAAACCAATCACGATCATCAATGAACCCATAGGACAAAACGGATCTACTCAAACATCATAGGATAGCCATACATCATTGGGAAATAATATATATAGCGTTGAGCACCATGTTCAAGTAGAGATTACAGCGGGGAGAAGAGGTGTTACACCGCTGCATAGATGGGGAGAGAGTTGGCGATGACGGCGGTGAAGTTGTTGGTGTAGATCCCCGTCACGATGATGGCCCGGACGGCGTTCTGGCGCCACCGGGAGAGAGGGGGAGCGAGCCCCCCTTCTTCTTCTTCTTCTTCTTCTTCCGTGAACTTCCCCCTAAATGGGAGAAGGGTTTCCCCTCTGGTCCATGTTCTCCATGGAGGCGGAGGGGCGAGAGCCCCTCCGAGATTGGTCCCTCTCTCTGTTTCCTTCTGTCTGTGCAGTCCCTGATTCTGGCCCTTTCACCGTTTCTTAAATTCCCGGAGATCCGTAACTCCCATTGGGTTGTACTTTGGACACGATTTTTATCCGGATATTGGCTTTCTTGCGGCGAAA
The DNA here is from genome assembly GCF_002575655.3 of Aegilops tauschii subsp. strangulata. NCBI lineage: Eukaryota > Viridiplantae > Streptophyta > Magnoliopsida > Poales > Poaceae > Aegilops > Aegilops tauschii. The sequence goes on along the minus strand of NC_053038.3, from coordinate 13,141,683 downwards.
GAAGGGCACCAAACGCCTTACGGAGTGTCCACTAGGCCCTAGGGAGCGCCCTACCCCCTGGGGCGCGCCCCCCTACCTCGTGGACTCCTCGGGCATCGTCTCACGTTGATTCTTTTTCCCAAAAATCACATATATTCCAAAAAAATCTCTGGAAGTTTTTATCGCATTTGGACTCCGTTTGGTATGGATTTTCCTCGAAACAAAAAACATGCAACAAACAGGAACTGGCACTGGGCACTGGATCAATATGTTAGTCCCAAAAATAGTATAAAAAGTTGCCAAAAGTATATAAAAGTTGTAGAATATTGGCATGGAACAATCAAAAATTATAGATACGATGGAGACGTATCAATCCTTCAACATGTGGTGCTTGCCCCTATCTTTGCTAGCCAAAAATTCCGCACTAAGTAGAGATACTACTTGTGCATCCAAAACCCTTAAACCCTATCTTGTTTGAGAGTCCACCATATCTACCTATGGATTGAGTAAGATCCTTCAAGTAAGTTGTCATCGGTGCAAAAAGGGCAATAAAAATTGCTTATAAAAATGTGAGATCATTTAGTGTAAGGGAAAATCGAGCATTGTACGAACTTGTGATGGTGAAGAATAAAAGCGACAGACTGCATAATAAAGGTTGCCATCACAAGGGGCAATATAACGTGATGTTCTCTTGCACTATGGGGTTGAGCATACAAACAAAAAGCGCATGGCAACCTCTGCTTCCCTCTATGAAGGTCCTATCTTTTACTTTAATGTATTTACTTTTATGTAAGAGTCAAAGTTTTTCTCTCTATTCCTTTTATTTTTCTCCTTTGGCAAGCATCATGTGGTGAGGAAAGATCTAGGCACATATGTCCAGTTGAATATGGCTGGCATAAGTTATTATTGTTGACATCACCCTTGAGGTGAGTGTGTTGGGAGGCAAAACTATAAGCCCCTATCTTTCTTTGTGTCCGGTTGAAAGATTTTGCTCATGTTTACACGATGAGTATTAGCAATCATAGAAGACTAAATGATGGTTGAGTATGTGTACTTGCCTAAAGGCTCCGATACGTGACCCTTTCTGAAAAGATGATGAATTGTAGTTGCAAAGTTGACTGAGAACATAGTTTGTTGGTTTCCAATAGAGTTTATGCTTTATACTTCATTGTTGTGATGAATTGTCACTTGTTCATGAGAAGTCTATGATAAAAGTTCTATAATAAAAGTTTTATATTGAAGTTTGTTGCTGTTATAATAAGTCACATGATGCTGCTATGTCCGTATTTTGTTTTTATCGATAGCTCTCTCTCTAAGCATGTGGACATGTTTTTCGATTTCGGTTTTCGCTTTAGGACAAGCGAGGTCTAAGCTTGGGGGAGTTGATACGTCCATTTTGCATCATGTTTTCCTACTGATAATTATGTTGTTTTATTGTATAATAATGCTTTTTGGAATAATTCTAACGCCTTTTCTCTCATAATATGCAAGGTATGCACCAAGGGGGAGAATTCTGGCAGCTGGAAATCTGGACCTGAAAAAGCTACGTCAAGCTACCTATTATGCACAAATCCAAATAAGCTGAAACTCCCCGAGGATATTTTATGGAATATTTAAGGAATATTGGAGCAAATAAGTACCAGAGGAGGGCCACCAGGTGGGCGCAACCCACCTGGGCGCGCCAGGAGGCCCAGGCGCGCCCTGGTGGGTGCTGCCCTCCTCGGCCCACCTCCGGTGCCCATCTTCTAGTGTATAAGTCATTTTGACCTAGAAAAAATAAGGAGAGGACATTCGGGACGAAGCGCCGCCACCTCGGGGGGGGGGGGGGGGGAACTTGGGCAGGAACACTTTTGCCCTCCGGCGGAGCGATTCCGCTGGGGGAACTTCCCTCCTGGAGGGGGAAATCATCGTCATCATCATCACCAACAACTCTCCCATCTTGTGGAGGGCCATCTTCATCAACATCTTCACAGCACCAACTCCTCTCAAACCCTAGGTCATCTCTTGTGTTCAATCTTTGTGTAAAAACTATAGATTGGTGCTCGTGGGTGACTAATAGTGTTGATTACATCTTGTAGTTGATTACTATATGGTTTATTTGGTGGAGGATTATATGTACAGATCCATTAGGCTATTCAATACCCCTCTGATCTTGAGCATGTTTATCATTTGTGAGTAGTTACTTTCGTTCTTGAGGTTACGGGAGAAATCATGTTGTAAGTAATCATGTGAACTTGATATGTGTTTGATATTTTAATGGTATGTATGTTGCCATTCTCTTAGTGGTGTCATGTGAACGTCGACTACATGACACTTCACCATATTTGGGCCTAAGGGAATGCATTGTGGAGTAGTTATTAGATGGTGGGTTGCGAGAGTGACAGAAGCTTAAACCCCATTTTATGCGCTATTCCGTAAGGGACAGATTGGATCCAAAAGTTTAATGCTATGGTTAGAATTTATTCTTAATACTTTTCTCATAGTTGCGGATGCTTGCGAGAGGGTTAATCATAAGTAGGAGGTTTGTTCAAGTAAGAACAGCACCTAAGCACCAGTCCACCCACATATCAAAATTATCGAAGTACCGAACACGAATTAAGCCAACATGATGAAAGTGACTAGATGAAATTCCCGTGTACCCTCAAGAACACTTTGCTTGTCATAAGAAACCTTTTTGGCCTATCCTTGGCCTCAAAAGGATTGGCTACTTTGCTGCACTTTTATTACTACTATTGTTACATGCTCGTTACCAAATATCTTGCTACCAAACTACTTCGCTACTTTCAATTTTAGCACTTGCAGACATTACCTTGCTGAAAACCACTTGTCATTTCCTTCCGCTCCTCGTTGGGTTCGACACTCTTACTTATTGAAAAGGGCTACAATTGACCCCATACACTTGTGAGTCATCATTTACTGCACATGGAATTAACTCACACACAAGCACACAAATATGATTTTTCAAACCGTTATGGTTAGCCGTTGCATGTACATGTAGTTCTAATTTGAATTATGATCATTAAATGGCAATAAATGACTTAAATGTCTTTAAAAGGTCAAATGACCCCTGAAATTTTCCAAATTTTCACATGACATTTGTATTAGTGCACGTTAAATGTAAAAAAATGAAGGCCGTAAGGGGAAGCTATCTCCCGTTCGTCATCAAACATGCATTGTTCCCTCTCGGAACCACGAGCCTTCTAGTGAGTTGCTTCGGTTTGTGAGGGGTGTGTGTGTGTCCAAACTTTCGCCAAACATGCCAATTTTTTTACCACATCATATTGGTGGCATGACATTACATCAAGCAAGGTTTCCTGTGTTTCTGATCTATTTTTAATTTTTTCGAATTTAAATGCCATGGCAGTCCATGCTTAATTGTGTCATAGACATTAGACCAATATGTTTGAAAATTCCTTCTACTTTACTGCACATGGAATTAAATCGCACACAAGTACACAAAATATGACATTTCAAACCGTTATGGTTAGCTGTTGCATGTACATTTAGTTCAAATTTGAATTACGGTCATTAAATGGCTAGAAAATCACTTAAATGTCTTAAAAGGTCAAATGACCCCTGAAATTTTCCAAAATTTGACATGACAGTTGTATTAGTACTACAAATTTTCTCATAAATTTAAAACACCATCCGTTGCCACTTTACTCCAAATTCGTCTTTCACAGCTAATAAAAATTTCTGCAACATCACACACAGTTGTTTTGTAGGAACCGTTTGCGATGAAAATTTCTGTGTCTATTTAAGTCTTCTTCCTTAAACTTCGCCGGCTCGTCTGCTCCAGTGCCAGCAACCCCCGAATGCACGAATCCCGATCCCCATTCCCGCACCCCCTTCTTGCAAAGATGGCACCGTGGAAACACTTCGTGAAGGCCCGTATGATGGCCGCGTCCTCCCCGAGCGCCGCCGCCTGCGCCGAGCGCGCGACCGCCTACGCCGAGAGTTCCGCCGCATCCGCATTGAGCGCGGACGCTTCCGCCGAGAGGGCATCTGCGCAACCGACAGGGCAGCTGCAGCAGCCGAGACGGCTGTAGCTGTTGCTGTGACGGCAACAGCAACACCGAGAGCGCTCGAGCTGCCGTTCGTGCCGCCGATGTCGCCCTGGCCCCGTTCGAGGCCATCCACGCCAAGATATTCCAGGCACCTCGGAATCGAACATGCAACCCACGTCCAAAAAGGCGGCGGTGGCCATGGAGCACCTGCTTCCTCATGAGATCGCCGAGCGGGAGCTGGAGATCCAGGAGGTAGCGTTGACGAGGAGCACCGGGAGGAGGAGTTGCGCGTGCCTTGGAGGAACCGGCGGTGGAGTACCAACGCGAGCTCTGGCGCAGCCACTACTACGAGTACTAAAACCTTGAGGGTGGCACCGAGGACGAGGGCGAGGACGCAATCGACTTCAGCAAGGGGACGCGGTGTCCAACAACGGCGCCATGTCGCCAGGACAAGTCATCGACGTCTCATCTGACACCGGCGATGCATAGGCCGGCGCAGCGGCGGATTTGTTAAAATTATGCATACTTAGGCTTTGTTTTTAATGCTGCTATTTTGTTAGAGCAATGTTTAGGTAACTGGCTCTATTTAATTACTAAAATTGCTCGATTCAGTAAGTGTGGTCTGTGTGCTGTGCGTTTTTTTGTGTGCCCAAGTTAGCAAGCGATGTTAAATTATGCAATGACGTACCCGGGGCATCTAGTGTGCGCCTAGTAGCATCTCCTTACAACATATAGAGGGGCATTCCCTTACAACATATAGTGCATAAAACATAAAAGGAAAATAATTAACTAGACACGTGCTAACAACAACTTTTATGATTGGATCATGTTTTAGTGCATTTTTTAGTTCACATGGCCACATAAATAAAATGCAATGAAGAAACTTTAGGCCCGAAAAAACATTAATAGATAGCACGATAGAGGGGCATCGGGTACCCTAGTAGCATCCCCTTACAACATATAGAGGGGCATCCCCTTACAACATATAGTGCATAAAACATGAAAAGAAAATAATTAAAACTAGACACTAGCTAGAAGACACGGGCACACACGCCCCAACCAACACAACACAAGCTAGATAGAAAGACTCGGCCAGCAGAACACTCGAACAACTCCTTGTCCCCTCCTTAGTCGGTGCCCCTCACTCGTCGTTCTCCGGCATCTGGTAGGGGAGGGTGTGCATGCCGTTGGGCTCGGGGAAGATGTCGTGGAAGTTGGTGAAGATGTTGTAGGTGGTGAACATGATGAACTCGCATCCACACCAAAACACCTGCCCGAGGAGGTGGTAAGCATCATAGGGGTTGGTGAAGGTGACGTAGAGGCCGATGACAATGCCGTTGACGCCGCCATCATACTTCTCGTGGAGGTGGAACATGGGCGGAGTGCCCGGAGCGAGGTGGCGGTAGCCGGCTTGGAGCAAGAAGCGAGTCAACTCTCTAGGGCCCCTCCACCTTGAGATGGCCCACACCCTCAGGCTATTCTCGACGATGACTCCAGGCGGGTACTCCCTCTCCGTGTCGGTGTGGAACGACACCTATGGGATCACCAGAATCCCTACTACGGTTGCTGGGGCGCAGGGTTGCGAGAAGAGCAGGGCTAGTAACCAGCACAAGGATCGTTTACCCAGGTTCGGGCCGCGAGGATGCGTAAAACCCTAGTCCTGCTTTGGTGGGTGTATTTCAGAGAGTTCTTGAGCTCTCGTACTAGCTGTGGTGAGTGCGTGGTTCGAAAGAGCCGAAGCCTTCTCCAGTATGCCATGGGCCTCCTTTTATAGGTGAAAGGGGCTACCACAGTGGCATCCAGGAGGTGGAAAGGCGTACAGTATTGCGAGCTTATCGCTCGTATTACAAGACAAGATGCATTTAATGCGTAGCTTAGGTGTCCCCTTGCTTTATTGGGGACGGGGGCGAGGCCCGTCCCGTCCGCCGCCGCTCCTCCTCGCTCTGACACGCGCCCTGGCCAGTGAGGCATGCGGTGCCATGTAGGTAGGCAGGCAGCTGAGGGGGCGCGATGGTGGAGCCTTCATGAAGATCTGCATGCCACCACACGGGCGCTCGATGAGTTAGCCTGGGAGCTGCATGTTGCCACGCAGGTGCCTGCCCAGCTGGTTGGGCTGGCAGCTGCATGTGAGCGGCGGTGGAAACTTGGTTGGTGCGGGCCTGGCGGTGACCCTGCTGACGTCCTTGGTGAGGGCCTTGCCAGGTGGCCCAGCAAGGGTCTTGCCGGGTGGCCCAGCAAGGGTCTTGCCGTGGCGCGCTGTCATCCCCGGCAAGGACCTTGCCGGGGGTTTGGTGGCCTTCCTCGACAAGGATCTTGCCGAGGGTCGTCGTCTTCTAATCCTCATCTGACCTTGAGTGTTCCTTGTCTTCACAAAGATCTGCATGCCACCACGGAGGTGCCTCCCGAGCCCTGGCCCAACGTGATGTTGGAGACCGTGGGCTCAAGGGTGGCTCGCTCTGTTGGTGCGGGGCGAGCTGCCTCGGCAAGGGTCTTGTCGGGGGAACCTGCTTCGTCCCTCTGCTCTTTGTGGTCTTGGCATTGGCGTTGCTCTGATCATCTTGGGCTTCGGTCTTACCTTGGCTCACCTCCCCTGTTTTGCTTGGTGTGCCCGTGGGCGCGGCTCCGACTGCCCGTGCACAGGTAAAAGGGGTACAAAAGTGCGCCCATCTTTTTGTACACCTACAGGAGCCCCCGGGCCTGGGCCACACATAAGCGCGACACACTGTTGGGCCAGGCCCAAAACAATGCGCGGGCAGGCGGGGCGGTTTTTACCGCGGTAAAACTTTTCGCGCGTTGCCCTTCCCACGACCCGCGCGCGGCGCGGCGTGGCGTGGAGGAGTGCGCGTGACGTGGGTGGCATGCGTGGGGCGGTTTCGACATGCATGCGTCACATCGCAATAAAGAGGCGGCTTGTGCCTTCCCCGTAAAAAGAGGCAGGCGTGGAGGCGCGGCTCATTTACTGAGCTGGGCCGGGTCGCGGTCTTCAAGGCGTCGACTCCCCACGATCACGGGGTGGGGAGAGGTCGCTTCGCCTGTCTCCTCGCTTCTGCACGTCCGCCACGCGTCCTTCATGCGCCTGGGGTGGCAAGAGGTGGAGGCGGGAAACCGGGCCGTCACTGGTTGGGGCAACGGGTCGGTGCTGATTCCCTGCGCCTCTGGTGGCTGGATTGGCCGAGCGGGGCGGCCGAGCCCCGTCCCCGCCTCTTTATAAAGAGGGGGAAGGGGGGATGGCGTCCCGCACTCTTCTGTCATATATCTCCTATCGCTTCTGCTTCTTCCTTTCACTCGCCATGGAGAAGGGGAATCCTGGTCCCTCGACGGTGGCGGCGAGGGTCGCCGCCCGACAGCGCGTCCCTCCTCCTCCTGAGCCCGCGATGGTAGAACCGGCCGCGAGGGGAAGGGGGAGGGGGCGAGGTCGTGGGCGAGGCCGGGGCAGAGGTCGTAGTGCTCGGAGAAGAGGAGGACGGGGCGGCGCGCCGGCTTCGACCCCGCCAATGATGCCTTTTCCGACGGAAGGCCATGTTGGAGACCAGCCCCGCGAGTTCTTCATCAGGCTGCACCGGCCTCCGCGTCACCGTCTTCGTCTTCCCGCCCCGTTCGCTCGGGAGATGGAGCGTGACCCACCCCAATCACTCAGATTGCACATGAGGGGTTGCGGGAATGGGGGCACACGGGTCGACGTCGACTTCCCGGCTCCTCGGGTCATGTACCTCCGTCGTGGGTGGAAGACGTTCGCTCGCATCCACAGCCTGACGGCGGGGCTCGTCCTCTACTTCAAATTAATGGAGGACGGCCTGCTCTCTGTCAAGGTCTTCGGAAACTTTGGGACTCGCCTGAAGTGCTGCGTGGGGAGCTCCTCCGATGGAGATTCCGACGATGGAAGCTCTTCCTTGAGCGAAAGTGATGAGGAGGACAGTGGGGCAGACGGCAGGGACGAGTCCGACTAGGCGTCGGACGTCCCGCGCCTGGGCGGGTGCGGCAGCAGCTGCATCTGCACCTGGCCGCTCCTCCGGTAGAGTTTTGCCGGGGGAGGGGCCAGCTCCTTGAACTTCTCGGGGCCGTCTCCTTGGGCGGCTGGCGTCGGGAGGCTGTGGAAGAGGAACAGGGCGGGCGGCAAGGCCGTCAACTCGAAGTACACAGGCACCGACGCCTTCATCACATACTGCCGGTCCTGCCGCCTCGTCTTCCAGCTCCTTTCCCGGCACCGTCATCACCAGCCCGCCCCTGGGCGGTCACCAAGGTGTTCTCTTGGTGCTTTCTGTTGCTCGTAGCTCGCCTAGGCGCCCCTTTTGCCCTTTTGCCTCCTTGGCCTGCCTCCTGAGGAGATGGACAAGAAAGGGATCACGGGAATCTTACCTCTTTTTTAATGTGTAAGCCTTCGGGCCTTGTTAAATTTAGAACTTGTAATCCCCTTGCTCATGTTTTTCATTCCGTATGAACTGTACCTGTATGGGATGTTTTTAATGAAAAAGGGATGCTTGCCGGGTTTTTCGTTCGTGGGTAGACCCCGCGACAAGGAGAGAATCCTTGTTATTATTTAAGATAAACGTTTTTCACCCGGCAACAGGCCTTGCCGTCCCCCTCACTTCACTCGACCATTCTCGCGCTCTTGGCGGAGGCAGGGATAAAGTGGGCTTTAGGCTCCTCGTTCTACCTCCTTGCCGCCGCGGCTACAACCAAACCCAGACCTAGGAAATAATCCTTAGGTATAGGAAAAAGGGGAGCACGGTAGCCTAGAGATAAAACGAGGTTTCACATGCCCCAGTTCCTTTCCGAAATGCATGACAGAGGATGAAAGACTTATCTGGATCTGCAGCCCCCGGGAACCTCATCTTGCCGCGGTTGGATCCTTTTGCTTGCAGCCCCCGGCAACTCTGGTTTGCCGGGGTCGGGACGCCGGTCCGTTTCCTTTCTTCCAAGTAGCTCAGTAGAAGTGCTCATGTGCCCTGTGAACCAAAGGAGGATAGAAAAGAAATAGATAGACGCGCACTCGGCCTCTAAGCTAGGGGTTAGTCGTTGCTGAGCACTATGAACCCTAACCAAGGAAGAGACTCGACCTAGCACGCTTGCTATGACTTAGGGTGCCAGCGCTTAATTTATTTATGCTCAGGGTCTGCGCCTAGCTTTGTACGAAGGGTTACATGCCTTGCCGGCAAAGCTTGTACAAAAGGTGGCTTGCCGGGAGGCCCGGCAAGCCGTGCCTTACGGGTAAAACTTGTGAAGATGCTCGATGTTCCAGGAGTTGCTCACTGGGACAGCATCTTCGGTCTCCAGGCGGACTGTGCCGGGCCTGGTGACTCATATTACCCGATAAGGGCCTTCCCACTTCGGCGTCAACTTGTTGGTATTCTTGGCCGACTGAACGCGTCGAAGAACAAGGTCGCCTTCCTCAAAGCTTCGGGCATGAACCTTGCGTCTATGGTAGCGGTGCAAGGCTTGCTGGTAGCGCGCTGCTCTCACAGCCGCCCGAAGACGATCTTCCTCAAGGAGTGTTGCGTCATCTTGGCGCAATTGCTCTTGCTCAAGCTCATCATAAGCGAGGACTCGAGGTGACCCGTATATGAGTTCCGTGGGGAGAACTGCTTATGCCCCGTATACCAGGGCAAAAGGTGTCTGGCTGGTGGCTCGATTTGGCGTTGTCCTGATCGACCAAAGAACCGCCCGCAATTCATCAATCCAGCGCCTTCCGCTCTTGCGCAGCTTGTCAAAAGTCTTTGTCCTTAGGCCTCGCAACACTTCAGCATTTGCCCTCTCCGCTTGGCCGTTGCTCTGTGGGTGTGCCAGGGAAGCAAAACAGACCTTGCTGCCGAGGTCTTGAATGTATTGCATGAAGGTGTGGCTTGTGAACTGCGTGCCGTTGTCGGTGATGACTCTGTTTGGCACACCAAAACGGCAGACCGGCCCTTTGAAAAACTTGACAGCTGACTGAGCAGTCACCTTTCTCACTGCTTCCACCTCCGGCCACTTTGTGAACTTGTCGATTGCAACGTACAAGTACTCAAAGCCCCCGACAACGTGGGGGAAAGGGCCCAGTATGTCAAGCCCCCAGACCGAGAATGGCCAAGAGAGAGGGATTGTTTGAAGGGCTTGGGCTGGTTGATGAAGCTTCTTTGAATGGAACTGACATGCTTCACACTTGGTTACTAGTGCCATCGCATCCTGGAGGGTGGTGGGCCAGAAGAAACCTTGCCGGAACGCCTTTCCGGCAAGGGCCCTCGACCCTATGTGGGAGCCACATATGCCTCCATGTATCTCCGCCAACAGCTCCAGTCCTTCCTCCTAGGGGATGCACTTCAATTTCATGCCGTTCGGCCTTCTCCTGTACATGACGTCATTGACGAACTGGTACAGGGCGGACCGACGGGCTACTTTCTCTGCTTCTTCCTGCTCCTCAGGAAGCTCCCCTGTTTGGAGGAATTGGACGGTATGCTGCGCCCACGCTGGAGTCTGGGGCTCGACGGCAAGGACCAAAGGCATTTCTTCCGCCATGGGAGTGGCTCTCTCTACGGCCAGGGCTTGACGCCCTGCCGGAGCCAGTTGCTCTTGGGCAGGCTCAGCGTCCGCGGCAACACCCTTGCCGGCAGCCCCAGGGGGCTCGATAGGAAAGTACTTGCCGGGACCTGACTTCCTCCGCTTGTTCTACCCCGTTGATGGTTCGATGGATGGTTGAGTTAAACGGAGCAAAAAGGTACCTGGTTCCACACGTAGCTTGAATGCGGCACGCTTTGACAGGTAATCGGCGGTGTCGTTCTCCATTCGGGGGGCGTGCTCCGCTTGGATACCGTCAAAGCGCTCCTCCAGCTTCCTCACTTCATCTATGTAAGCTTCCATCAATGGGCTCTGGTAATCCTTGTTGACCTGCCTGACCACAAGCTGCGAGTCACCCCTGACGATGTGCTTCTTAACCCCGAGGTCTGCCGCGATCCTGAGACCGGCAAGCAATCCCTCGTACTCAGCAGTGTTGTTGGTGGACATCTCCCAAGGAAAGTGCATATGGATCACATACTTGATGTGCTCTCCGGTAGGTGCGACGAGCAGCACACCGGCACCGGCGCCTTGTAGCGAGAAAGCCCCATCAAAGTACATGATCCAGTCGCGATCTGCCTCCTTGCCGGGGAGAGTGGTCTCCTGGATTTCTTCGTCAGGCATTGAGGTCCATTCTGCAATAAACTCCGCCAAGACTCTGCTCTGAATTGTCGAGGTACTTTCAAACTTCAAACCAAAACTTGACAACTCCAAGGCCCACTCCACGATCCTTCCGGTTGCATCTGGGTTATGCAGTATCCGTTGCAACGGGAGGCGGGTGACGACAGTGATCTCGTGGGCTTGGAAGTAATGACGCAGCTTCCTCGAGGCCATAAGAAGGCCGAAGAGCAATTTCTGCACACCGGAGTACCTCGATCTAGCTCCCTGCAAGAGGGAGCTGACAAAGTAAACTGGGTGCTGCATCATCTTCTTCTGCACCACCTCACTTGACTGCGCGGGCACTGCCTTGGTGGCATCAGACTCTGCCGGGGGCCTCGCGTTGCTGGCACCAGGCCCTGCCGTGGGAATCTTGGGCTTGCCATCCGCTGGTTCTGCCGCCGTCACTGCCTCCTCGTTGACCTCCCTCTGTGCCACTAGCGCGGCGCTGACCACTTGATTCATCGCCGCCAGATACAGCAGCAACGGCTCTTGTGGTTTAGGCGCAACCAGTATTGGCGTGGAGGAAAGGTATTTCTTCAGATCCTGCAACGCTGCCTCGGCTTCTGGGGTCCATTCCATTGGGCCTGTCTTCTTCAAGATTTTGAAGAAAGGAAGGGCGCGCTCGGCGGACTTGGAGATGAATCGGCTCATGGCGGCAACGCAGCCGGTGAGCCGATGCACATCCTTGATCCGCTTGGGCGCCTCAATCTGCTCAATAGCCTTGATTTTGTCTGGGTTTGCCTCGATCCCGCGCTGCGACACAAAGAACCCGAGAAGCTTGCCGGATGGAACACCGAAAACACACTTCTCAGGGTTCAGCTTGAGGTTGATCTTGCGCAGGTTGGCAAATGTCTCTTCCAGATCTTGCACAAGAGTTGGCCCGTCCTTAGTTTTGACTACTATGTCATCCATGTACGCCTCCATATTTCTATGGAGCTGGGGTTCAAAACCAATTTGGACTGCTCTTGCAAATGTTGAGCTAGCACTCTGCAACCCGAAAGGCATCCGTAAAAAGCAATACGTGCCACATGGGGTGATGAACGCTGTCTTTTCTTCATCCTCTCTTGTCATGAAGATCTGGTGGTAGCCCGAGTAGGCATCGAGGAATGATAACAGATCACACCCGGCTGTGGAGTCAACAATCTGGTCGATGCGCGGCAACGGGAAGGGGTCCTTAGGACAAGCCTTATTGATATCTGTGTAATCAATACACAGCCTCCACTTCCCATTCGCCTTGCGCACCACTATCGGATTGGCCAACCACGTCGGGTGGAGCACCCCTCTCACCAAACCTACCGCTTCCAACTTCCTGATCTCCTCTGTGATGAACTCCTGCCTCTCTAGAGCCTGCTTTCTGACCTTCTGCTTGAGAGGCCGCGCATGAGGGCAGACAGCTAGGTGGTGCTCAATCACCTCACTGGGAACACCGGGGATGTCGGATGCTTGCCACACAAACACGTCGACATTTGCCCGCAGGAAGGTGACGAGCGCGCCTTCCTATTTGCTGTTGAGGGTGGAGCCTATGGTGAAGGCCCCTCCCGTGCCATCCTCCTTGGCGGACACCTTCTTGGTCTGCGGTGGCTCGGCTCTGGATTTCTTGCTTTTGCCGATAGAGCTCTCTGGCACGTCCTCGATGGTAGCACAACACTCCGAGGAGGTGCGCTTGCCGGAGTGGGTGCGAGAGGTCTTGCCGGGCTTCTTCTTTCCTCCCGGGCCTTCAGCGGCAGGAGCAGGCGCCTTGACGGCAGCTGCTGCAACTGCTTCCCGGTAGAGTTGGTCGGCGCAGATCAGCGCGTCCTTCTTGTCGGAGGGGACGGACATGATGGTCAATGGCTCGGGCATCTTTAGCATGTTGTAGGCATAGTGTGATGCTGCCATGAACTTGGCTAGTGCTGGGCGGCCGAGGATCCCGTTGTAGGGCAAGGGGATCTCGGCCACGTCGAAGACGATCCTCTCCGTTCTGTAGTCCAACTCCCCTCCAAACGTCACGGGCAGGGTGACCTTCCCCTTCCGCTGGCTCCTCCCCGGATTGACCCCTTGAAACGTACCTGTTTCCTCTAGGTCTCCATCAGGGATTTGCAATCTTTTGATCACGACAGGTGAGATCAGGTTCATCCTGAGGTTGCGTATCATTGGTGAGACCAACAATGGCAAACACCCGACCGCGGTTGTGCGTTCAGGGTGGTCCTCGGCGTCAAAGATGAGGGGCGTGCTGGACCACTTCAGTGGCTTCTGAGCGTCAAACAACGGCTCTGCTGCTGTAATCTCACGCGCCCACTGCTTGAGCTGGCGGTGAGAAGTATGCAGCGAGGTGCCGCCATCGACGCACATGGCCTCCGTAGCCTTCTGGAACCCTTGCTCACCGGACTCGTCATCCTCGTCATGATCATCGTCTTCTTGTTTCTTGTCACGGCCCCGGGCAGGCCTCTCTTGCTGGTTGTCCTTGCCAGGGGCGGCTTCCTTGGCCGCCACTCTTCTTGCCGGATCCCTCAGCACCGTCCTGGTCCTTCTCCTTGTCCCGCCTCTCGTACTCAACCTTTTGCTTCTCAGCAAGCAGCTCGACTTGTCGGCAGTTCTGGAGGTCATGGCCCTTGGTGTGGTGGATCTTGCAGTATTGCTTGCCGGAGCTTCCTGGCTTGTCGGTAGCCGCCAAGGCCCGGCAGGCGGCGCACCCTGCAATCTCCTTGCCAGGGGCGTCTGCCTTGACCTTCTTGCCGGCACCAGTGTCGTCAGATCCCTCAATGGCAAGCACGGCCTTGCCTTTGCGTTTCCTGTTGCGACGCCGGCCCTTCTTCGTCGGGGTAGCGGCGTCTTCATCGGTAGAGTCGGTTTCCGCGCCTGCGTCTTCGCCGGGGTACTTCCTTCCCTATTTAGCCCGGGCGCACCTATCGGCCGGAACGTAGAGCTCGGCCACATCCTTAACCTTGGTCATCGCCAGCTCTTCGCGCATCTTGCGATTGCGCACGTTCTGGTGGAACGCGCTGATCACAACGGTGGGATGAACGTCGGGGATGTTGTACTAGACCCGGCTGAATCTCTGGATGTACTTGCGCAGGGTTTCCCCTTCCTTCTAGGGAATGATATGCAGATCACTGGCCTGGCCATGAGCTTGGTGGCCTCCTGTGAAGGCGCCAACGAACTCATGGCACAGATCCGACCAGGAAGAAATGGAATCCACCGGCAAGTGCATCAACCAAGACATCACATTGGGCTTCAGCGCCAGCGGGAACTAGTTGGCAAGCACCTTGTCGTCGCGAGCTCCAGCAGCCTGCATCGCGATGGTGTAGATGCTGAGGAACTCGGACGGATGGGTCTTGCTAGTGTACTTCTCGCCGACGTCGGGCTTGAACATGCGGTGGGACGGCCACTGGAACTGCCGCAGCTCACGAGTAAAGGCCGGGCAGCCCACCTCGTAAGGTAGGCCGCCGGAGCCCCCCGGTGTCGGGTAGTCCATAGTGTGTCCCGCCCGCTTGTCTGACTGGCGACGTGTTTCGGGCCGGCGCTCGACGGTGGTTCGAGCGTCTTCGTGAGCTCGTTCCCGAAGGACCTGGCGTTGGTCGCGGAGGGTCCGCGTGTCGGACGACGCTATGGAGATGTTATCACAAGCGTCGTCACGACGGGCCGACGCCCGCGGCGGCTGGCAAGGAGGAGGAGAGTGCACCATGGCAGCAGCTCCCCCGGTCCTCCCAGCGCCAGCATGTGGTGGCTCGGTGGAGCACCGAGCCGAGGGCCCCGTCGGTCACGGATCGTCTTTGTTGGCGACGGCGACGAGGCTCCGGACGGTGGCCCTCCACTCGTCAAGCTTCTCCGCAGCAGGAGGGAAGTCGAGGAGCAGATGCGCATGCGCTAAAGCTTCTGCTGGCGTGGGCGGCGGCGACAGCTGCGTGGATCGCGGCGCGCTTCGACTTCTAACTACGTTGGAAGGAGCTCTGTTACGACCCAGCGGCTGCGTGCCATTTTCGCCAGCACTTCGGCGGGCATGCTGAACCCCTTCATCTTGCGGATGACGCACAGGGCTCTTCCGACGGCGGTGCCCAGGGTCACCAGCGTGGTGACACTGCTCGGCGCGCACACCATGGGAAGAGCGCGCAGTGGTCGCCAGTGTGGACGTCCTGGAGGTCGCTGCGCCGCCCGGAGGTGGCACAACGACACCCCTGGAGGGCCCCGCGCTGCCTGCGGGGAGGGGGGGGCAGCTCCGTCTTTGGATCTGGCGACGTGCGGCCGGTCGTCTAGTGCGCGAACGACGCCGCTCGCCAGGCTCTGACTGCCAGGGCGATGCTGGTGCTCGCGGACCGCGGCCTGGGTCCTGTCCGCGACCGGCCCACTGCTCGTCCGCACCGGTACGGGCTGTTCGGCTCCCAACGAGCCGATCGCTGTGGTCGTCTTCTTCTTAGGACCGATGGCGACGAAGAACTGCCAGGCTAACTACTAGACCAGATTCTCACAATTGCGCCCCCTACCTGGCGCGCCAAAGATGTCAGTGTGGAACGACACCTATGGGATCACAAGAATCCCTACTATGGTTGCCGGGGCGCGGGGTTGCGAGAAGAGCAGGGCTAGTAACCAGCACAAGGATCGTTTACCCAGGTCCGGGCCGCAAGGATGCGTAGAACCCTAGTCCTGCTTTGGTGGGTGTATTTCAGAGAGTTCTTGAGCTCTCAAACTAGCTGTGGTGAGTGCGTGGTCCGAAAGAGCCGAATCCTTCTGCAGTATGCCATGGGCCTCCTTTTATAGGCGAAAGGGGCTGCCACAGTGGCATACAGGAGGTGGAAAGGCGTACAGTATTGCGAGCTTATCGCTCGTATACAGGACAAGACGCATTTAATGTGTAGCTTAGGTGTCCCCTTGCTTTATTGGGGACGGGGGCGAGGCCCGTCCCGTCCGTCGCCACTCCTTCTCGCTCCGACATGCGCCCTGGCCAGTGAGGCATGCGGTGCCATGTAGGCAGGCAGGCAGCTGAGGTGGCGCGGTGGTGGAGCCTTCACAAAGATCTACATGCCGCCATGCAGGCGCTCGATGAGTTGGCCTGTGAGCTGCATGTTGCCACGCAGGTGCCTGCCCATCTGGTTGGGCTGGCAGCTGCATGTGAGCGGCGGTGGAAACTTGGTTGGTGCGGGCCTGGCGGTGACCCTGCTGACGTCCTTGGTGAGGGCCTTGCCGGGTGGCCCGACAAAGGTCTTGCCGTGGCGCTGTGTCGTCCCCGGCAAGGACCTTGCCGGAGGTCTGGTGGCCTTCCTCAGCAAGGATCTTCCCGAGGGTCGTCGTCTTCTAATCCTCATCCGACCTTGAGTGTTCCTTGTCTTCACAAAGATCTGCATACCACCACGGAGGTGCCTCCCGAGCCCTGGCCCAACGTGATGTTGGAGACCGTGGGCTCAAGGGTGGCTCGCTCTGTTGGTGTGGGGCGAGCTGCCTCGGCAAGTGTCTTGCTGGGGCTACCGAGGCTGCTCCGGCAAGGGTCTTGCTGGGGGAACCTGCATCGTCCCTCTGCTCTTTGTGGTCTTGGCCTTGGTGTTGCTCTGATCATCTTGGGCTTCGGTCTTACCTTGGCTCACCTCCCCTGTTCTGCTTGGTGTGACCGTGGTCGCGGCTCCGACTGCCCGTGCACAGGTAAAAGGGGTAGAAAAGTGCGCCCCTCTTTTTGTACACCGACACTCCGACACGGTGCGAGGGCGACGGTAGGTAGGGCCGTGGAACTGCATGGTGGCTCGAGTGGTGGATTTGGCTCGAAAAGAAGAAGCGGAGGAGGCTTGAGAGATGAGTGTGAGAGGGATGAGGAAATGGTGCCCTTTTATAGCCGCGTTGCAGCCGTAGTCAATGTACACAATGCCTTCGATCGTTGTCTCTCCTCCGATCGTGGTGGCATAATTAATTGCACAAAAACGGCACATCATCCAAAGAGGCACGGGCGGCACAAGCGAGATGCTTCGTTTTGGACTTGCATCGGCGGTGACAGTAAGGATGCCGCGTGAGAAACCATTCATCCGCGCTCAAGATTCCCGAGGGCCTCTGTGAGCTCGTCGTTCTCTCTGTCCGGAACGAACGTCCCTTGCTGCGCTTTTTTGATATACTCCTGAAGCTTCTCGATGGGTGTGTTCAACTGCTCGTTGGTCCAAACGCACTTCCCTGTTATAGGGTCCAATTTTCCCCCAACCCCGAAGAACCAAGTCCTGCAACGGTCTGGCCAGTGTCGCGTCTCTGGTTCGATCCCTTTATCAATGAGGTCATTCTCAGCCTTGTCCCACAACGGCCGGGCTTTCAGGTAGCCACCTGACCCCGTGCGATGGTGATGCTCCTTCTTTGCAGCATTTTTCTTGTTTGTCGCTGACATCTTCGCTGCCCTCTCAGATTTCTTTTTGGTGACAAATGCGGGCCACTGATCTTTGATCTTCTCAAATCGGCCGATGAATTCTGGAGTCTTGTCTTGGTTGACAAACGATGATTTCAGCTCATTCTTCCACCTCCTGAATAGCCCAGCCATCTTCCTAAGAGCATAAGCCTTGATCATTGGCTTTTTAACTGGATTCTCCGGATCTTCCTCTGGCGGGAAGGTGAAATTTTCCTGCAGCGCGGTCCAAAGATCAGCTTTCTGCCTATCGCTGACATAAGACACCTAAGAGTCTATGTCCTTAGGATTCAACCATTGCTCGATGCTGATCGGAATCATGTCCCTAACTAGAACCCCGCACTGAGCATTAAATTTTTGCTTGGTCCGGAGGGGTTCAATCGGTTGGCCAGCGCGATCAATTTCCATGATCGTGTACGTTTCATCCGTGCGCAACTTTCTCTTCGGGCCTCGTCTCGTTACCGAAGTGTTGCTCGATCCGGAGGGCTAGAAAAGAAGAAAAAGAAGAGAGTTAATATGTGTACATACCAAAAACAATTAATGCATCAATTAGCTATACAGTCAGCACATGCTTAATTAATTAATATATATACCTGGCCGGACTCCGTTCGATCACCGGAGCCGTCATCACGGTGTCCTTCCTCCTCGATTCGGTCACCGGAGCCGTCATCACGGTGTCCTTCCTCCTCCATTGTTTGATCATCGTCGTAGCCTGCTTCTTCATCCTGTCTTTCCAGACCATCGGTGCATGTGTCGTTAAGAAACGACAAGACGGCATCACTTCCTTGTGCGATTATCTCCCCCAACACCGCTTCTTTTGCTTCGTCTCGGGGGTGCGGATCCATAGTTTCTGCAAATATTTACAAGATGGCAATTATTATTCAAACATGACAGATGAATATATTAGTGGCAAACGTAGAACTAGCTAGCAGCACAATAAGGAATCATATTAGTGGCCTGGCCTCGACGCTTCTCTAGGGTTTCGGGTGGCCTCGGCAACGCTTCAAGGGTTTGGGGTGGCCTCAATAACGCTTCAAGGGTTCAGGGTGGCCTCGACGACAACGCTCTTTTAACTTGGTAAATTTGGGTGGCCTCAAGAGAGTTTGTCGATCGGGTAGGGGTGCGGCGGGAGGGGGTAGGAGACCGACATCGTTTTTTTCTAGGGTTTGGGAGTCCTCGAGAGTTTTGGTCGAGCGAGAGGGCCGGGGGGTGCTCCCGTGGTATAAGTTATCACGGTCGAGAGGGGGTATATATATCGACCGCCCCTCATGTCGAAGTTATCTGGGAGGGGGTTATATCGAAATTTTGTTCTTTTTTCCTCTTCTTATTTATTTCTCCTCTTCTTCTCCTTTCTTCTTCTTCTTATTTTCGTTTTTCCTCTCCTTCTTTTTCTTCTTCTTCCTTCTTCCTAGCTAGATATATAAAACTTTTCTAAAAATATAACTTTATATATATATATATATAACTTTTCTAAAAATATGCATATATAACACTTTTTCTTCTTCTTCTCCTTCTTCCTTCTCGCTTCCTTCTTCCTAAATATATAAAACTTTTCTAAAAATGAAACTAACCTAAAATGTACTAAATCAGAGAACATATATAGATAAAACTTTTCTAAAAATCTAACTTTTGCATATATATGAACATATATACACAGAGAACATACATACATATATACATTTTTATAAAAAAGCAAAAAGCAAATCATCATATATATGAACAAAAAATCTGAAAAAAAACAGGACATATAATCATATATACACACATACATATACTCACACATATACATATAATCTGGAAAAAAACATCATATAAATGTGGGAAAAAACAGGGAGGAAGTGGGCGGCGCCGGCCTGACCAGCGTTGTCGGGGCAGGGGCAGAGGCAACAGCGGCGTGGTCGGGGCGGGGCAGGGGCGACGGCGGCATGGTCGGGCCGGGGCAGGGGCGGCGGCGGCATGGTCGGGGCGGGGCGACGGCGGCATGGTCGGGCGGGCCGACGGCGGCGTGGTCGAGGCAGGGGCGGCGGCGTCAACGGGGCAGAGGGCGGCGACGGCGTTGACGGGGCGAGCTCGGGCAGCCTGGCGGCGTCGTCGGGCCGGGGCAACTGCAGAGATGAGTGTGAAAAACGCAAAGTGTTTTCTTATATACAAGGGCATTAGTACCGGTTCGTGCCACCAACCGGTACCAATTCCCCCCCTTTAGTACCGGTTGGTGCCACCAACCGGGACCAAAGGTCTCTTTTCGGCAGCCTAAAGGGCGGGAAGCGGCGGCCTTTGGTCCCGGTTGGTGGCACCAACCGATAATTCATTTTTTTAAACTTATTTGAACTCCATAGTTTTTCTGTGTTCAAAATGCACCATTCAAAGCCACATCATCAATTTTCAACCCTTTCTGACTTCATTTGTTATTTTTCATGCATTTACTGATTTTTTCCAGCTATAAGACCCTGAAGAAAAGCACTACAAATAAACTCTGAAAAGGTTGAAAGTTGGCATGGTATCATCCTTTCACCCACATAGCATGTGCAAGAAAGTAGAGAGGCTTACGGCAAAAACTGGATGCACTTCATGTACAAAACAGACAATCTCTTTTGAAGTATCAGCGTTTCATACGGAAACTCATCTGTTACAAAGGGATTTCATTTTTTTGAATTTATTTGAACTCCATAGTTTTTCTATGTTCAAAATGCACTATTCAAAGTCACATCATCAATTTTCAACCCTTTCTGACTTCATTTGTTATTTTTCGTGCATTTACTGATTTTTTCAGCTATAAGACCCTGAAATTGAAAAGCACTACAAATGAACATGGATAGATAAGTGACCAAATTAATAGTAGTTCATCATCACATTAAAACCAAAGTACATACATAGTTCAAATTGAACAACATATAGCTCTCCAGAGCATCTAGTTAAACCATACATTGAAACTATGTAAAACCTTTCAATGCAACAACAAATGCGATCATAATCACAACTAAGGTAACAATTGATCCAACGACATAATGATACCAAGCCTCGGTATGAATGGCATATTTTCTAATCTTTCTAATCCTCAACCGCATTGCATCCATCTTGATCTTGTGATCATCGACGACATCCGCAACATTCAACTCCAATATCATCTTCTCCTCCTCATTTTTTTATTTTTTCCTTCAAGTAATTGTTTTCTTCTTCAACTAAATTTAACCTCTCGACAATAGGGTCGGTTGGAATTTCTGGTTCAACCACCTCCTACATAAATAAAATCTATGTCACGTTGGTCGGCATAATTGTCATAAACAATAAATGAACCAAATAGTTATAAAAAGATAATATATACCACATCCGAATCATAGACAGGACGAGGGCCGACGGGGGCGGATACCAGAACCATCGCACTATATAATAACAAGGAATAATAAAAGTAAGAAAATTAGACAAGTATCTACCTGAAGTAAGAATTTTTTCTTTCAGAAAGAAGATAAGAACAAGAGGCTCACCACGGTGGTGCCGGCGACGAGATCGGCGCGGGCGATCGACAGCGGTGAAGACGGGGACGGAACGTGACGGACCGCTAAACCTAGAAAAATCTCGGGGAAAATGGAGCTCGGAGGTCGAGTTTCGAGAGAAGAAATATTAACTAGTGTGGCTCAGACATTTCATCGAACACCTCATGTGCATAGGAGGTGAGCTAGAGCACCCAAATGCCCTCCCTTCGCCGGCCAGCAAAAAACAGAGCAGTGTGGAGTGCTCTGCTCGCCGGCGATGGGCTATATATAGGCAACTCATTTGTCCCGGTTCGTGGCTGGAACCGGGACCAATGGATGTGGGCCAGGAGCGAGGCCTATTGGTCCCGGTTCGTGCCTAGAACCGGGACAAATGGGTCCAGATGAACCGGGACCAAAGCCCACGAGGCCCCGGCCGGCCACCTGGGCTCACGAACCGGGACGAATGCACCCATTGGTCCCGGTTCGTATAAGAACCGGGACTAATGGGCTGGCCAGGCCGGAACGAAAGCCCCTTTTTCTACTAGTGTCACCTTGGCGTTATTATTTCCAGCTCATGCAGATTTCTGGGAGAAAGTGAGGATGTTTTGGAAATAGAAATTCTTGCGCTGCAGGAAAGGATTTCATTAGCTTTGTGGTGGAGTAATTTACCCATTGATGTTGAGTTAGACTGATTGGAGGCGGTGGCTATGGTGAAGAGTAGTGAAACAAATCTATCAAAGTATTCTTTTCTTTCCCTATATATCTTTTCCCTAGTAATAAAGCACGGATTGAGCCTCTCGGGTTCACCATCATAATACGCTTCTTTCCGTGAATTTACGCTTTCGTTATTTTACTTTGCTATCCGAGGTGGTACTAATTTCAAACCCCCGTTAGTACAGTTTGTGCCTTGCTGGGGCCTTTCCCGTGCAACCTGGTCCTCGCTTTGCTGGGCCTATATGCCCAGCGGACTTCCATGATCCGCTTAATAAAAATAAAAAAAGGTGAAAAGAAGGTGCTCATGTAGGATTCGAAGACAGGACCTCCTGTTCCATCAAGAAGAACGCAACCAACTGAACTCCATTAAGCTTATGTTGAAAACTGATGTTCCTTCTCAAATAATTAGTCCCACCTCACTTCTTTGCACTAATTCTCACCAATTTAAATACGGGGGAGTTAAACAAGTCAACAAGCAGCCTCGAGACTTGATATAGAGAGATAATGTGAGAAGAGAACTTGGAAGGGCCCTGTGGTGGGAGAGAGAAGAAAAGGCATGTATCAGACGTGAACAAGGACATGGCTGGCGACTATGTCAGGGAGATGCCGATGAGGACGCAAGGACATGGCTGGCGACCATGAGACGGTGACGAAGACGCTGAAGATCGTGGAGCCAACTTCCCCGAAGGGCAGAGCAAAGAAACAGTGACCTTGCTCAATGGCGATGCAAGAATATGCTTACGTGATTTCCAGGAACAGCATCATTTCCTGACAGATATCTTAGAGCTTTGAATAAATAAATAAAACTGTGTTACCCTAAAAAAGGGGATGGTGCCTTTGCATGGTCTGTACTAGCGTGTTAACTCTCACACCGTTTCCCCCTCTTATTGGGTTATTATTCTGTAATTATTTGACCTAATTTTTTTAATTTATCAACAAACTGTTCTTCACATTAGGTTATCATTTGGTTTCAGAACACACCCAAGAACAACGCACCCATAAATACCTCATATATTTCTTAGAAAGACATAATTTCGTAATATTTTTCTATAAGATATTTTTTAATTTAATCATGAAAAGAGCAACAATGGCAACATAAAGTTGGTGTGACATATACGTGGAACAATCACATTATCAAAAAAAGCAATGACAGCAAAAAAAACTATCACATAATGATACTATGATGTGATTTTGGT
Organism: Aegilops tauschii subsp. strangulata; assembly: GCF_002575655.3. Taxonomy (NCBI): domain Eukaryota; kingdom Viridiplantae; phylum Streptophyta; class Magnoliopsida; order Poales; family Poaceae; genus Aegilops; species Aegilops tauschii. The sequence goes on along the minus strand of NC_053038.3, from coordinate 13,118,786 downwards.
GCATATTTTTTTCATAAAAGAAATCCTATGAATTTCAAAAAAACGAATGTTTACTACTTAAATCCTAGCCTGTACAGGTGCATGTAACATCCCAAATTTTCAATTTGGTATGTTATACATAGATCATCATTGCATATCATGTTTTATTGCATTTTGGCAAATCCTCGATAAATCCTAAGCAACTCAAGGACCCTCGGAGAGAGTTGGGGATTTTCTCGAATTTTCATATTTGATTTTCATCAAATGATAAGACGAGGATTTTGGTTTTAATTATTTTTCTCTCCGGAAAAATATTTCATTTTAAAATAAACGAGAGGAGAAAATATGACTTCTCCAAAACAATTGAAATACTGGAGGAAAAATGTTAAAAACATTATTTGGAATTTATTTGGATTTTAATTGCAATTTTTATTGCATTAAAAATATTGCATGTTTTGAAATTAATTATTTTTGATTTTAAAAATGTTCACCCTATTCTAGATTTTCGAACTAGACGGGAAAAATTTATTTCATATTTTTCTGATTTTTATTTATTTTTCTACGCAATATTTTCCGCGGTACTTTTAAAAAAAACGCGCCCGCGCCGACTGGGCCAAAGGCCCAGCCGACGGCCCGCCCCGTCGCCCCTCTCCTCTCTCCCCACACCGCCGCCGCCGGAGTCCGCCAGGGACACGACGCCGCCGCCGCCTCGGGTGCCCCCTTCCCCAAGCACCTCGGACCCCCCCCCTTCCATAAATAGGACCCCCCTCTTTTTCCTCACCGCCGCCGCCGCCGACATCGCCGCCGCCGCCCGCATCTCGCCCGCCGCCGCCGCCGTTTGCCTCGTCGCCGCCGCCGCCGCCCCTCGCCGCCGGAGCCCCCCCCCCCTGAGCCCCGCACCCCTCGCGCCCGAGCCCCGCCGCCGGAGCCCCTCGCCGGAGCCCGCCCGTCGAGGTACTGCCGCCGGCCGTCTTCGTTGTTGACCGGTTTTTTGTAAAAAAAACCCTTCGTTTTAAAAAAAAAACCCTAGATCGGTTTTTTTTCGGTTTTCTTATTTTGCGAGCGTTCACCGAACCGTTCGTTTTAACGAACGCGTTCGTCGGTTTTTCTCTGTTAAAGAACGTCCGTTATTTAACCGTTCGTCCGTTTTTCTTTTCGACGGATTTTCTCGTTATTTTCTCGGATTCGATCCCTGATCGAATTTTCGAATCTGTTTAACTTCTCGCTCGTTTATCGGAATCAGGCGATTCAAGCGCCTAGAGTTTCGTCTCGAAATTCTCTTTCCGATTAATCTACTCAAACAAGTTTTTGCTACAGTAAAATTTACCCTAGATCCAGATTAGCAAACGAAGTTTCTTTCTTTCGCCGTTTGACTTTCGTTGCTTCTTTCGAGTTGATTCTTTTTGCAAACCGGAGTTCTTAAGTTGAACTTTCTGGTTGGATCTTTCATTCGAGTTTTACCTGTGCATTAGTTGAGTACTGATTGTATGCTTGTTTGTTTGCGATAGAGTACCCGGAGTGTGCCGCTTGTTACTTCGAATCGCTAGGTTTTGCGGATCATCAGCAAGGCAAGTAACACTTTGATCATACCCCGTTCATACCCAGTTTTTATTGCATTAGATCTATTCCTCAAACATTGCATGATTAGGATCTAATAAACTGTGGGTTTTGGGAAGTAGTTGAGGTAGTACCTATTACCTGTTTTATTATCAAACCCTCGGGAGTTACTTCTACGTTGCTTTTATTATTGCCATGCTATGCTCGTAGACGTGGATTTGGGTTTGAGTGATATTCATGACAGATGTGAGATTGATAATAATGGTTCAACTTAAGGTGGCAACTAAAACTCACATCTGGGTGGATTGAGGCACCTGGAGAACCCAGTGTTGTCTGTATGTATAAGGTCCGCCACCCAGGCTCAAAGGGATCATAAGATTATTCATGCTAGAAACTTCCGTGTGCAGCCACAAGCTATTATGGGCTCTAGCATAGCTGAGTAGGTTACAGGATCTCTTGAAGAGGTGGACTAGCAGATGTAGGGGAAAGTAGGTGTACCGGTCCATCCAGAGTAGAGAGTGATTGTTTATGAAAGACTGTGTCTCGGTCATCCGTTTCTCAAACATCATGCAGTGCGAGAATCAAGCGGAGGCGATCGAGTCTTGTGGGGAAAAGTGCGCAAACCTCTGCAGAGTGTACAAACTGATCATGATTAGCCGTGTCCCCGGTTATGGACAACTTGAGTATCTAGTACCTGGATTATCATTTGAATCTCATCACCGTGATACTATTAATTAATTTTGTTGGGTTAATGATGACACTTAATTGGGATTGAGTTGGAGGTAGCTTCTCAACGTTTCAACCACCATGATAGTTAAATAAAATTTATTCCTTTGAAGTAGGATAAAATTGGCTTTTCGCAAAACTGTAACCATAGAGCTTTCCACCAGCCATATATGCATGTAGTATAGCATTATTATTGTTCATTGCTCTCTATGTGTTACTTTGCCAGCATATTCTATGCGCTGACCCGTTTTCGGGCTGCAACGTTTCATGTTGCAGACTTTTCAGACGACGAGTAAGGTGCCTTAGGTCGTGGTCTTATACTCAGTGATGCCGCTGGAGTTGATGGACTCACTTATCTTCCAAGTCTTCCGCTGTTATCGTTATTAGATGGCCTTAAGCCATGTTTATCATACTTAATCTCTTTGGAGATATTCGATGTAATAAGTGTGTGATTGCTACTCTGTTATAAATCCTCCATTTGTACTGTGCGTGTCAGCATTACTGATCCAGGGATGACACTGGTGCACAGCAGCACAGGCCATTTGAGGTCTGGTCGCTACAGTGCACAGGCTGAGTTTTTAACGTTCCCTTGCGCTGGCATGGTACAATGCGACGTGCGGTGGCTGAGTTCATCGCATTGGGATTTCTTTTTTTTTTTGCAGGGACATCGCATTGGGATTGACCATGCTCGGGCCCATTGTGATTTGGTGAACACCGCCGATAAAAAAATAGATTAGGTGAACACCGGGGTCATTGTTTGTGAAGGCGGAAGGACGACAAGTGACGACATGGGTGAGATGTCATGTTAAAATAGAGAACATGGACAGGAGGGGGGACTTGAGCAATGCTTATATGGTTATAGGCCTGCGTGAAGTTTTTTCCTTCCGTTGCAACGCACGGGTCTTTTTGCTAGTATTATATATATCTTTCCTCTTTCCCAAATAATAATAATAATAATAATAATAATAATAATAATAATAATAATCTTTCCCTAATAATAATAAAGCACGGATTGACTTTGTCGGGTTCACCGTCACAATATGTTTCTTCCCGTGAATTTACGCTTTCAGTTTGAATTTAAAACACACGAGGTGGTACTAATTCGAGGAACCGTCTGTAGTTTCGTCCATCATTATGATGATTTCATCCTCCGTCAACGATCCAAGGCAGAAAAAAACTGTTCTTCGGTGGGATAGAACTCAAAACCACCAGACCTAACATGCCAAGCCGTCGCCAGTTGAGCTAGGATGTTTTCGTGTTTGAGAGAAAAGGTTTCGCACCTGTCAAATAATCCCAGGCGGCCAACGCAAAAAAAAATCTGGACTAAGCTGGATTGCAAGATATGAGAATACAATGTTGATTATCCTATTAAATAGACCCACATCGCTCCCTTAGATCTATTTTTCCTAATTTATATACGTCTTGATTTTCTTTTGGATATCGAGGAGCCATCTCAGGAATCATTATGGAGGAAATCAGACGTCTCATAATAAGGAAGGAAAGAGGCATTGAGAGAATATAAGGAAAGAAAGAGAGGGATTGAGATAATAAGTAAAGAACGAGAGATTTCAGATGTGATTAAAAACCAAACAAGGAATGAGAATAAGGAAGGAAAGAGGCATTGAGAGAATATAAGGAAAGAAAGAGGAATTGAGATAATAAGGAAAGAACAAGGGATTTCAGATGTGATTAAAAACCAAACAAGGAATGAGGAATTAAATCATGACCGGGAATGAGAGAAGGAAACTTTCATGTGCGTGTGGAAGATGAGGCAGAAAACAAAGGGATCGGCCATGATGATTGAGGACTACGCCACACTCCATTATGAGTTAGATATATATATATAAAAACATGCGTACAATTTTTTTATGGAACATGCAAGTTGAGACTTGAGCACATACAAAGAAAAACATGAGCATATACAAAATTAGATGTCTTTGCACTGGAGAAAAACTTAGATCGTGGCCAATCATGATTTTGAGTTATTCAAAAAAATATTTTTTGCGGGGGGAGTTATTCAAAAAATTAATGTGATGTGCGAACGCACGGCTTACACAACATCACCCACGGCGGACATGACAGGGCCATGCAATCGGATCATCATCACATGTGCGACCGGTCTACCAGATCAGACGGTCTGGTGCAAAAATATCATGATTTACCTACATGGTCGAGGCCGATGAATTTCTTCTTTTGTGTCTAAATTTGTTGAAACGCTTCGTTTGTAACTGAATTGGTAGGTGTTTTGTTTAGGTGCATATGCCACAGTTGAACCACTTGTTTATATCAGAACTGTTGACGTCAAGAACTAAGATATGACGTTGTAATACTAATATTTGACGTACCGAAATTTTTAACTCAAGAGAAAAATATTACGTATAACACATGCAAAAAAAGTCTAAATCACAATAAAAAGGTGTTCATTTTTTGTTGGTCATGCTATACTTTTCTGAGAACAGAAAACATCTTTACTCTTATTTTTCTGATCAACTCACTAGCACCCGTCATCAAAGTACAAGGAATCGGACTCGGAGTCCCTACTTTGTGCAACTCAAACCGCACTTTTCTCTGTTATATCATAGAAAGATGTGTGATCTTTGTAAAATGCTCCTCATATTATGTTGTTTCTCAAACTCCGCACCTTTCTCTGTTATATCATAGAAAGATGTGTGATCTTTGTAAAACGTTTCTCATATTATGTTGTTTCTCATGTGACAATGTGGAGGATTTCAAGGAGTTTGTTGATATCATCACGGTTCATGATGTGAGCCATTGCATTATTAAAGTGGGTTTTTTGTCTCCCGTTGCAACGCACGGGCATTTATGCTAGTAATAATAAAGCACCGATTGACTTTGTCGGGTTCAGCGTCACAATACACTTTCTTCTTATGTCATAATACGCTTTTACGATTTGTATAGACAAAAGGTGATACTAATTTCATCCGTCCGTCAAAACTTTCGTCGTTAAAATTCTTGCGTTCCTGCGGGCGTTGAGAAAACATCGCCCAACCTAAGAAACGCCCTGATCGTCAGGCTTTGGGCCCTACATGTATGTCAGGCTTTGGGCCATACATGTATGTTTATTTTTTGATGATCTGGACCTTGCATGCATGTGGTCCACCATGCCGAAAAAATAATATGATTCTCTCCAATGCTTGTTCGGCTAAATAATAATCCCACATCGCTTATTTACACCTACTCTCAGTGATTCATATACGTACCCACTGATGATTCAATAAGCGACCAATCAGTGAACAGAGATGCAGAGTATGAGGCAGATGTAAAGATCACATCCGTTCCGAAGAAACACCTGGCCACGCGCACAGGACATCTGTACATATACATCTGACAATAAACTTCGGGCTCCAAATGGGGGATCAAGCAACACCGGGGAACTAACTTCATGACCACCACCTCTCTCCCTGAATTGAAGAACAAGCAGATTGATTTGAGTCGAACGCCACAAATCACAAAGAAAGCATGAGCCGAAGTTTTTCGGTGGTACTTACTTTCTGTCGATCTGATTCAGACTAATCCGGTCAAATGAGGGTTCGATGGAACGACACGTATTGTAATTCTTGTGGCATACTGGCCGCTCGACACAGCCGCCATGCCGTTGGTAAGTTTTCATTATTTTCCTACATAAAAAGCAAGGATAGATAGCCGGATAGATATGCATGGTGCATCTCTCTATATTTTTTTTTTTTTGCGGGTGAAAGGAAGATTTTATTTCATCAGTCAGGACATAAGTCATTCTTACAAATATCAGGGGCGTCTCCTGGTCCCGAACCCAACCACACCACAATGCGACCTTCTATCCGTCCAAAGGAGGCCAGATAATAGCTTGCACCATTCTGTTCCCTACGAATATGAGTTAGCTTGAACATCCTCCCTTCCCTCAAAAGCCTTTGAATTTGGTCAACCAACATGGTATAGCGAGACCGGTCTCTGTCCGGCCCATTAATCATGTTAAGAGCGACAAGGCAGCCCGTCTCTACTTCTATCGGTATCACCGTCCATTGCAGGGCGAGGTTGATGCCCTCCATGCAAGCTGAGAGCTCAGCCTCCAATGGTTCTGTACATGTGTGCAACTTTCTACAGGATGAGAAAATGATGTCACCGATGGAGCCGCGCAGAATCATGCCCGCCCCCCAGTTCCCGATGTGGCACAGAACGATCTGTCAACGTTCAATTTTGCCCATCCTTGAGCCGGAGGAGACCACCTAGGTGGGGCACCATTGATGGGCTGAGCATGCGGTAATGGCTTGTTGGGAGTCACCACATCCACAACTTGCTTTCCTTTAACTGGATCCGTACCTGGGTTGTTCTGCACACCAATTAGTGAGTCCATGTAGCTTAGAAGATACCTCTTGGATGCTTCAACTGGGGGGGGGGGGGCTGCTTATGGTGTGTTATCTCGTTGCGAACGTGCCAGCAACGCCATAATGTCATCATGAGCTCCAATCTCTCAGTGTCCCGCAGGTCGCAAAACGTTTGGGCAAGCTACTCAGGGCCCGTCCATTCAAACGACGCTGGCAGGGGGATCCGCCACTGTTCTGCCATCGCTTGCCAAAGTGCCACCGCTCTAGGACATCTGCAAAATACATGAAACGTGTCCTCCGGCTCCAACGCGCAGAGGGGGCAGTCGTCAAGGACTTCCAAACTACGCCGTTTTTTATTAACCCATGTTGGTAGACAATCTGTGATCACACGCCAAGTGAAGGTGCGAACCTTAGGAGGAGCAGGGCACCTCCATATAGAAGCCCAGACGGCTCGTCGCCCATCCGGTGCCCTGCCCGCCGCGACTGAAGAGGATCGAAGATGATCCTCCAGAGCAAGTCGGTAAGCACTCCGTACTGTGAAGCAACCATTCTGCTCCGGTCCCCACGCAAGAAGATCCTCACCCATACGAGGTGAAGTTCGAATTTTGGCAATCTCTTCTGCATCCACCGGAAGGAACGTGTCATGAATAACGTCCATACGCCAACCACCATGATTATCCAATAACTCAGACACCCGGCGGAGACGGCTTCGGCCTTGTGGTGTCACCGGTCATCCTCCCCCATTCCGTGGAATCCATCGGTCTCTCCAAATTCTAATGGACCTGCCGTTCCCCACGCACCATACTAAGCCAGACTTGAGAAGTTGCAGCCAGTGGCGGAGCTACATGGGGCCAACCTGGGCCATGCCCCCCAAGCTCACAAGAAAACATGTATATAGTCCTTTGTGTTAGGCATATTTTCCATTAAAAATCTGCTAAAATAGTTATGTTTGCCACCCCCCCCCCCCTCTAGCCCATGGCCCCCCCATAATTTCGGCTCAAGATCCGCCACTGGTTGCAGCCCATGTTCAACTGTCTGCCAAGTCGCCGAAGCTCCTCCTGAGAAAACCGTATCTTCCAAGCTTCCATTCGGGTAGTACCTCGCTTTCAAAAGACGAGCAAACAGACTCTCCGGATTGGTCAAGAGCCGCCATGCTTGGTGAGCGAGCACAGCTTGGTTAAAAAGGCGTAGGTTGCGGAAGCCAAGTCCTCCTTGCACCTTTGGTTTTATCAAATGGATCCAAGCACGCCAATGCATCTTTCTCTTCCCCTTATCAACTCCCCAAAAGAAATTTCGTATCATTCTCATGAGGTCCTCACAAGTGGACGCCGGTAGTTTAAACACACTCATAATATATGTGGGGATCGCTTGGGCGATTGATTTTATGAGGACTTCTCTTCCACTCTGAGCAAGCTGACAACCATCCCAGTCAATCATTCTCTTGATGTACTTTTGCTGCAAGTTTTGGAACCTATCCTTAGACATGCGGCCCCTTGGAGTAGGAAGACCCAGGTAGCATTCCTCAAAACTATGTTGTTGCACCTCCAAAACCTGAATAACAGCTTCCCGGTCATCCACACGACAATGCTCACCAAAGAGGATAGAACACTTCTGCGGGTTGATCAATTGTCCAGTGGCATGTGTATATTTTGCTAGTCTATCCCTAATAATAATAAAGCATGGATTGACTCCATGGGTTCATCGTCACAATACGCTTTCGTCCAATTGTATTACGCTTTTACGATTACGTTTTGGAATTAACCGATGTGGTACTAATGGAACAATTCGTTTTTGCCTCCGTGGTAGCACGATGGCAGACTTGGGCCTGCTTTAGGCCCTGTTTGGTTCATAAGTCCTAGGACTTTTTTTAGTCCCAACTTATAAGTCCGAAGTTCTTAAAAAGTCCCTACCTATTTGGTTCCTGGGACTTATAAGTCTCTATAAGACCATATTACAACTATAAGTCCCTATAAGTCCCTCCTTGAGAGTCTTATTTCATAAGTCTCAAATGCCCACTTTAAGTTCCTATAAGTCCCTCCCGTTTGGTTTAGATGGAACTTATAGGGACTTCTTTAAGTCCCTAAACCAATAAGTCCCTAGAAAGAAACACCCTCTTAGTCCAGCCCATACACGATTTTTTTATAATAAGTAATAAAAACTGGTACGCTGGTGGGGTCCGATCTCCTAAGAAGATTATATTCGTTCGTCGTTGTTGTATGGGGTTCGTCCTCCTTCGATCCTGCAGCGCCGCGTCGTCGTGCACGCTGGCTTGTCATCAGCCTTGCAGCAGCGCCAGCTTCCTCCACGGTCCACGGCTTGCAGCAGCCACCAAAACTGGGCGGCGACAACAGCCCTCTCCTCTGTCGGCTGTCATTCACTGGCAGGCGCCGCCGCCGTTCCGTCCTGTATGTTCTCTCCAGTGTGGATCGAACGCAAGCAACGAGAGCGTCTGGACGGCGAGTAGCAGGGCATGCGTGATGTCAGACGGCGAGTAAGAAGCCAGCGCCAAAAAGGGACGCGCTATACCTGTGCCTGGACTGCTCGGATCAGATTCAGAGGGGAGACCTGCGGGTTGCCGATGTGTGCTCAGATCGGGTATCCACACGAATCAGGAAGGGGTGGCAGTTAGGAATTTGAGCAGGTCTAACAATTCAATTTTGATGGGATCGGCACGGCGGATGGCGGTCATGGCGCGATTATTTTTCCACCCTGCTGCAGTGTTGTTGTTGTTTTGATCTGTTGGCTCACTCTCTATCTCCTGGAGGCCGTTGCTAGCTTTGTACTACTACTCCGCAAAAGAGGGAGGCAGCCAGGCAAAGCGAAGAAACTTTCTCTGAAAAAGATCATGCCGCATGCCAATAGGTGATGACAATTAATCCGTCCCTGATATGTCCAATTCCACAGTCAAAAAGTCGTACTGCTAATCCAATAATTCCAGTGTGATCTATGGTGTCCGAAAACCTAAAGAATCCCTTTGCAGTCTTTCAAGCAAGGAGTTCCGTGCAAGTCTAGGACATATATATAGTTATGTACCTTTGCAACGGGAGAAAAAATACCACACACTCGTAATTTACAAAAAATTGTCTATAATCTGAGAATTTGTAGTTACGGCCCAAACAAAGATGGTCTTAACCTACAAAAGCGCAGTTCAAGATACCACATATATTCTATTCCAACACGGCTTGCATATAGATTTAATCCGTACAAAGAAATGGGCAAGTGATTAGATTTATTCATGTCATGTATGAAATGGGGTATTGTTACGGGTCGGTAAAGGAAAACGATAAAAATAGACGATGACACATTAGCACACTACGGAGACATGTGTGCATAAAGGCCGGTTTTCAGTTTAAGCATCACCAACTTAGGGTAACTCTAGAACACTTTTTTTCACATACATATTTATTAAATACATGAAGAGTTGTTAAAAGATACATGATTTTTTAAGCATAAAGAGAGATTTTTTTTGTCTGAAAAAGAACATTTTTGTATAGTCTCCTATGGACGCAGGTACTTGTGTCCATATTTCATCACTATTTCTTGCCATACATGTCATAGGTATTGGTCCTTAGATAGTATTTTTCTCCAGATTGTTAACAGGTAAAATAACATCATATTCAGATTCTACATATTTTTCTAATCAAAATTCATATATAATATGTTAAATTTGAAGTTACGGTTTAGAAAATATGAGTATTTTAAAAACATTTAATATCTACTGCGGGTTTAATGTCAGAAAAATTTGGGGGTTTTCTATAAAATAGCATGACAGACTAAGAATACCTATTTCTTTTATTAATAAGTATAGATATAGATATAGACTAGCTGCAAAAGCTAGCCGGCAACTTTACCTCTCTATGTATAATCATCTTTCAACGCCCTGCGGCGATTAGAATAGCGATCTAGGTTTTGACCGCCGCCGCCAGCGGCGGCTGCCGTTGATCCTGTGTTACAGGTCGTGGGCATCTTCATGCAATTACTTTGATGATCTGACGAGAGAAGGAGACGTGATGCGTTCATGCATGGATGTGTTGCTCCCGGCTGATGCGTTGATGCAGTGTTCCTAGCTACAGCCTAGACGCTGCTGATAATGCGTTGCTCCCGGCTGTTTCAAAGGATTTGACGGCTGCGTTGTTCACGTCCCAGCGCTCGCTCCGCGGTGCTGGTTTTTTGTCCCGGCACAGCTCCACTCAAGGTGCTGTGATCGGTTTATGGTTCTTACTTCGTCAACTACTATTTGTCCCTTCGCATCGCAACTGCGGCAGGTTTCTTAGAACAGTTTGTCTGATTTGTTTCGGAGGAATTGAATGTAATGGGGATATTAAGTTGGAATTGCCGAGGGCTTGGGAACGCCCCGGCGGTGCGTGCTTTGCTGGATGCCCAGTGAAGATGTGACCCCGAGGTGATGTTTTTGTCGGAGATACACCTTGACAGTTATCCGGCTGAGTGTCTACGTCGAAGGCTCAAGATGGACCAGAAGTTTGTTTGTCCCAGTGACGGAAGGAGAGGAGGTTTACTGCTGTTATGGAAAAATAATGTTTTTTTTTAAGATCCAGCAAAATGCTGGCTTGATTCGATTTAGCAGGAAGCAGCGGAAGAACAACACGATGAAGATCCGAAGATCAAAGAAAAAGAAACGACAGCCCTATTAGCTGCCGAGCTACCATCACAGCCAACACGACTACAAAGCAAAAAGGGCCTGTCCTAGGCTAAGCGTCACCGCCGCGTCACTTGACCAACGCCGGTATCCTCAGAAGACAGCAGCAGCTCCAACTAAGACTTTCTTTGTCAACGCACCATCCACCCTTGAAGCAGAGTGCAGGCAGATGGCGGAACTCGATCGGTCCCAGACAAAGCTTCGTCTTGGACTTATCAGCGATGGCGTACATTGCTCCTGGAGCTTCACCAAAAACAGCGACGAGCACCGGAGGAGCGCCACATAGAACCTCCAAGCAGTGTCTCAAAAACGTGATGCTCCCAACAAAGGAACGACGTCGGAGACGCCGTCATCACGCCGATCCAACCGGACCTAGGCTTTCGCCCGGAGACACTACCAACCAAGCCCGAGGAAGATGCCGACACACCTCGGTGGCGCCTCCAAGGAGGAAAATGACACCCTCAGGCGCCATCGGCACTGGCTCTTGTTGTGCAGGACTTTCGTCCGTATCGTCGCACACCTCCGCTCAAGCCCTACGGAGCTCGTCCATGTCGTCTCACACCGCCGCCGCCGCAGCACCTTGTTGTTGAAGCCGTGAAGGCATGGTCCACCTCCCCACGGCGAGCATGCAGAGGCCAGATCGGGCCCCGCATCCCGCATCTACCACGGCTGGAGCCTCCCTGCTCCAGCAAGCGCAGCCCTCCCAGATCCAGCGCGGCCCATCAGTGCCCTCGACGCCCTCCACTCGCCGCCCGGTGCAGTGCCGGCGCCGCCCTCCGCGGTGCCCACCTCCGCGCCAGGCCAGGAGCAGCACGGGGCTGAACTCGGGCCCTCGTGGCGGCAGCGCGCAAGATCCGCGCCACTGCCACCGCCGGACCCCTGCCCAGCCCTACGCCGGCCAGATCCGCACCGGCCCTCATCCCCGCGCCCTCCTCCTCCTTTACCGTGACCCCTCTCGGCGCCCTCTTCCTCCACCTCGCCATCTCCCGGGCGCCGCACCAGATCCGCTCGAATGGACGCGCCGCTCGACGCCGCAAGCCGTGGAACAGCCGCCCATCGCCCGACGAAGCCTCCCCCTGCAGCCAACCATAGAGCGCCTCCGACCCGAGGAGATCCGCCGTCGGGCCGCGCCCCGCCGCGAAGCCGGCCATCCCGCGCCGTCCTGGCGCATCGCGGGGAGGGGAAGGGCCCCGCCGCCGCCGACGTACGCGCGGGCTTTGCCCGGCGCCGTCCCCTGGCGGCGGCGAGGGAGGGGGGCGAGGGTGGAGGGGGGCTGCGGCGGCGGGCTGGGGTTTTCGCCCGGCCGCTCGCGGGAGCGGACGAGCGAGCGGAAGTCTGATGTCTCGTGCAGCACGACCGGACTCCATGGAAAAATAATGTTAAAGTTCAAAGATTAGCATTAGACTCTATGTTCATTGATGTAAGAATTGAAGAAAGTAATAACGTCAGTTGGCGCTTGACTGGGATGTACGGTGAGTTTAGATGGGAAAATAAACATATGACGTGGAGTCGTATGCGACAGTTGCATCGTAGCAACAACTTACCGTGGCTGCTGATCGGTGATCTGAATGAGATCCAATATCTACATGAGAAGGAGGGTGGAAATCCAAGACCAATCCAGTACATGCAGGCTTTTCAAGAGGCAATAGATGACTGTGAATTGCATGACATGGGGTATATTGGTGATCCCTTCACATGGCATAGAGGCAGAATACGTGAAAGACTAGACAGGGGACTAGCCAATGATGGCTGGTCGGTCTTGTTCCCTGATGCAGCCTTACAAAATTTGGAATATAATCACTCTGATCATCGGCCCCTATGTGTGGATACAGACTATTTTTCTCACAATCAGATGGGAGGAAATAATGCACAGGTCAAGCGTTTTGAGGCAAGATGGTTGAGGGAAGAAAGCTTTAATGATACTGTTCTTGATGCTTGGACAAATGTAGGTGCTGATCCTAATGCTACAAGTATTTATGAGAAGCTCAATAAAATGCATGCAATATTCCACGATTGGGACCAGCGTGTCCTTAAGAAACAAAAAAAAAAAAAGGTTGCGCAAGGCCCAACGTGAGCTTGAGAGAGTCATGGCTGGTCCTATGAACGATGATAGTGACGTAAAGAGAAGGGAATTGGCTGAATTGATTGAGTACTTGCTTGAGTTGGAGGAGATTCAAACAAGACAGAGGTCACGGGCGACCTGGCTTACGAGCGGCGACCGTAACACAACGTTTTTTCAGGCCTTTGCCTCGGCAAGGAGGAAAAGGAACTACGTCAAAAAACTGAAAGATGAAGCAGGGAACTGGCTTGAAGGTATGCCGGAATTAAACACTCACATTCAGAATTATTTTACTCACCTGTTTACTTCGGAGGTGCAGCATACAAATCCAAATCTTTTACAAAAGGTTCAAACGCAAAGTAACTGAGCAGATGAATGATTTCTTGATGGCACCATTCTCAGCGGATGATGTTAAAAAAGCAGTGTTTAGCATTGGGGATTTAAAGGCTCCGGGGCCTGACGGACTACATGCAATATTTTTTAAGAAATATTGGCATATCCTAGGAGATGAGATCACTCATGAGGTGCTATTTGCTATTAATTCAAGACAGATTCCGAATGAAGGGAATGACACAACTGTTGGCATGATACCCAAGATTGACAGTCCAGAACGGGTAACTCAATTCCGTCCCATAAGCTTGTGTAATGTTCTTTATAAAATCATCTCTAAAATGCTTGCACTTCGGTTGAAAAATATATTGCCTGAGATTATCTCCCCTACTCAAAGTGCATTTGTTCCTGGAAGGATGATCACGGATAATATCCTTATAGCTTATGAATGTTTGCATAAAATAAAGAACAAGAGGGCTGGTCAGACTGGACTATGTACGGTTAAATTGGACATGCACAAGGCATATGACAGGGTGGAATGATCCTTTTTGCATGATATGATGGTGAAGTTGGGTTTTCATGAACAATGGATTGAAATGATAATGGCTTGTGTTGGCTCTGTTAGATACAAAATAAGGTTTAACTCTCAGGAGACGGATGTTTTCACCCCGACTAGGGGTATTAGGCAGGGGGGTCCACTCTCCCCCTACCTTTTTCTCCTTTGTGCAGAAGGTCTTTCTAGTTTATTGCAGTTTGAAGAAAAAGCTGGCGGCATAGAGGGAATTAGAGTGTGTAGAAATGCACCATCAGTATCACACCTTTTATTCGCTGATGATTCTCTGATTCTCATGAAAGCAGACGTTTTAAATGCAGCTTCCTTACAACATGTTCTAGATGCCTACTGTGAAAGCTCGAGACAATTGGTGAGTTTGGCTAAATCTAGTATTTTTTCAGTCCTAATACACCTGCAACTTCTAGGACTGAAATATGCCAGGAGTTACACATTGATACTGAGGCATTATCAGATAAGTATCTTGGGCTGCCATCTATGGTGGGTGCAGATAGGAGTGACTGTTTCAGGCATTTTTATGACAGAATAAAAGAAAAATTGAAGGGATGGATGGAGAAACAATTGTCTACTGGAGGGAAAGAGATATTACTTAAATATGTAGCCCAGGCCATCCCAGTCTTTGCGATGTTTGTTTTCAGCCTGCCCAAGGGCCTATGCAAGGAGATAACTGATTTCATAGCACAATTTTGGTGGGCGGATGACGAGGAACACAAAAGAATGCACTGGTATACATGGTAAAGCTTTGCTACCCAAAAAGTGAGGCGGGTATGGGGTTCAGAGATCTCTATTCTTTTAATCTTGCCATGCTCTAAAGCAAGTTTGGCGGTTGATCACTAACCCGGATTCCTGTGTGCAAGAGTATTGAAAGCTAAATACTTCCCTAATGAAAGTTTATTACAAGCTACCCTGAAGAGTGGTGCTTCGTTTACGTGGCAAAGCATTATGAAAGGTCTTGAAACATTTAAGTTGGGGTATATCTGGAGGGTTGGTACCGGTGAGAACATTAACATCTGGAGCGACCCCTGGATACCGTCTAGTCCGGACAGGAGAGTTTAATCAAACCGGGGGCAAACACTGATATCACGAGTACATGATCTAATTGACCCTATGACTGGTTTTTGGGACGAGGAACTGATCAGATCTATATTCATATCGGTTGATGTAGACAGGATCTTGCAAATTCCCCTAAACTATGGGGCTTTCGAGGACTTTATCGCATGGCACCCGGATCATAAAGGGTTTTTCTCTGTAAAATCAGCATACAAAGTACAATGGATACGATCTTTCCAGGCACATGCAACGGTGATGGCGCGACCTGGAGGCTCAAGAACTCCAGCAGTGTGGAGTACACTATGGAAACAAAAGGTCCCATGTAAAATTCAAATTTTTTGTTGGCGTGCTCTACATGGTATTATTCCGCTAAAGTCCATACTCACGAACTGTCATATTGGAACTAATGGGGCATGTCCTATATGTCATCAAGATGCGGAAGATTCCGCCACCTACTGTTTGATTGTTGCAATGCCAAGCACCTCTGGGAACGCCTAGGCATTGCGGGAATGATTGAGGAAGCAAAGTTGATTGATCGCTCAGGGTCAGTTATATTGGAACATCTACTCCTTGCACCAGATTTACCCTTGTCACTGAAACCAAATATTACTGTCAAACAAGCTCTTATGGTGGGCAGCTGGTACTTATGGTGGATAAGACGTGAACTCACTCATGATGGTAGACCACCACATCCCACGCGGTGGCATATGTCCGTCCTGGCAATTGCTAGTAATTATCATGAAGCTAATCGCAAAGAAAATGATAATAGAGAGATGAAGTACGTGGACAAAACCAGACCTCATGTTCATAAAGGTAAATGTTGATACGGCCTATTTTGCAGATGAAAGTGCAAGAGCTTCGGCAGCTGTAATTAGAGATGATAAAGGGAACTTTTTAGCAGCACAATGCAAATATATACCTCATGTTGCAGATGCAATGATGGCTGAAGCAACGGCGATGCGTGATGGTCTAGTGTTTGCAAACTCCCTAGAGTTTCCTCGTGTGGAGGCGGAATCAGATTCCTTAAACGTCATAAACTTTTGTGATGGCCAATCTAGATGGTGGGATGCTGCAACAACAATTTTCGCGGAATGTGTGGATGTTTCTTCTTTAATAGGGAAGGTTGTCTTCAAGCATTGTTTTCGTTCTTCCAATCAAGCGGCGCATGTGCTAGCTAACTTTTCTTATTGTAATAAGACCTCTTTAAACTAGACAGACGAGTTCAGGGTTGTCTGATCTCTTCGCTTGTGGACAATGTAATGCCTATGTTAAATCAATAAAGCTAGCCATGATGGCTTTCCCTCAAAAAAAGGTATAGACTAGCTGCCTCTAGTACATGTACTATATAGATTTGTATGTATGTGGTTCCTTTTTTCTGTGGCAAAAGGGTTCAAGGCTAGCATTTTTTAATATATAGCACATTTATATAAAATTTTCTTGCAATTCTCACTGAAATCCATATTCATTCGGTAGTTTTTCTGTAACAATATAAATGATCTTTCAGTCGCAATACCAGTATTTAGAACTAAATCTGATGGGACTAAATTGCTAACAAATCCATGTTGTATAACTTGACACACATGCAGGTTCTGAAGGCCCAACACTCTCCCTTCCTGTTGTTCCAGGTTAGGTTTCCATGGCGCTTGACCAAGACGAAGAGTTGTGCTGGGACAGCAATGTAGTCAGTTCATGGTCACAGGTCTGCGATTGCTATAATTTAGATTAAGTCCCTCCAATTTATTAATTTGAGTTCAATATATAAGCTCAAGGTTGCAAATTCACAACACATCGGCGAGCTACACAATGTCGCTCTAAATTTCTACATGACATTGAACTTCAAACAGAACGCCTCCGTAGTTGAAGATGTGCTCTTAGATTATTAGTTTATTGGAAACGGTGATATGCTCTGCATCCATTAGATTAAGGTTATATGCAAATGTATAGATAGATGTATCAATCCATTTAGACAAAGTTTCAGTTTCTTAGCCTCAATGTGTTTGTAATATTATTATTTTGGAAAAGGATCATTTTATTAAGGCAACAAGCCAACACAAATAAGAAAACCTGGCCGCTACATGCTACTAACTCTAAACTGAAAAGGTTCTAAATCGAGCGACTTGACTGGAGCTCTATCTTAAAGATTTGATCATAATAGAGTTTGGCAGGTTCCCCCGCAAAGAAAAAAACAGAGTTTGGCCGGTTAGGTGACACACGTCATTAGATTTGTTATGAGCATTGCAATATCCCAGGTTACACAGCTAAGCAAATTAATCAAGATTTCCATCTAACATGCAGTAGAAACAGATACATGTAATTGTCAATATCAGTGTGCCGGTGAAGAAACTCAGTCACTGCCAAAGTACTGTTCTCTCATGCTAAAGCTTAAAAAAACTGCATGCACAATTTGTTTGTTTCAGCACAAGAAGTTCAAATTTAATATGCCTATCGCATTTCATGGTGTATGATTAACTTGCTTTTTGTTGTTTCTATTTGCCAAAAATTATTATTCATGGTCGGTTATTGACGTTTTAATACAATCAACCTTTTCAAATATATTTAGATTATATTAGGAAACTGCAGCTATGTGTTTCTGAGGTAGAGCTCCTAACAGACTGCTTTTGCTTCCTTACTTGCTTCCATTTTAACTATAGATCGTTATTAAGCTGGACCTCCGAGCCATAGAGTCCATAAGGAAGTGTTGAAATACTTGCAGATCATGCAAGTTAAGAGTGGCTTTAATACTTTTGAGTGGACATAAAGTAATTTTAAGATCAATAGTTGATGTTCTCTCTCTTAAGAAAAGACTGACAATTGATGCCAACGAGCCGAATGGTCCAGCACACAATAATGATTTTTCTTCTTCTTCGTAAAAGAATTATGTTTTCTAATTATTATATAGGAGGGCACCTCCATTCTCTCTCTGGATTTACTAACCACATGCCACTGGTCAGACTAGCTGCACACAGAGTGTTGCAATCAAAAGTGTTCTGCTACCTAATAATATTAATTAAAGGTCGTTTCAAAAACAAATTAAAGGTTGATCTGAGTGAAATACAAGCAATTGAAGATAATTTGAAGATCTTGATCCTGCAGCATCAGACTATATTCTGGTTTTTATAACATGCAACAGACTATGTATAGGAAAGTGTACTTTTTGTGAATCATTTTGTTCTCGCTTCTCTTACTGTACTGTATCAGTTTGTTCATGTTCTGATTCGTCAAGGTTTTGTTCATATGAAAGGAACTTCTGCAAACCATTTTGTCAAATTGGCATGGATATGTATTCTCAAACGCTAACATCAATTTTTAATTTCTGATAGATCCAGCAAGCTGGACTTGACGCTCAAAGGACCTTATAAAGTTCTAACCAAAGATGTGTTTTTTTTCAGACACGTGTCAAGTTATGTATTACTTTGTTCTAGAAGAGCGGTGAAACGGTGAGAAATAGTACAAACTGGGGAGAGAGAATCATGCCTTTTCATGTTTCACATTAATCTTTGTGCACGTCCTGATGTCATTACTAGAAAAAGGCTTATCCCCAATATCTCTACTAATGGCGCACCATGATGGTGGTGCGCCACTGCTATATAGCAGCGGCGCATCAGAATCAGGTGCGTCATTGCTATGTTTTTACTAATGACGCACCACAAGAGCAGTGCGCCATTGCTATATTTTTAGGTCCATCCCCCCACCACCAGACATCGCAATTGCGCACCGCACCTAGGTGTGCCACTGCTATGTAGCATAGCAGTGGCACACCTAGGTGCGGTGCGCAATTGCGATGTCTGGTAGGGGTATGCCTGCGTGTGTGTGTGAGGTTAGTAATGGCGTACCAGGGAGGGTGCGCCATTACTAACGTCTCAGACACACAAACACACCCACCCCCCCGGTGGATCGCCTTTTAGGTTTTTTAAAAAATAAAAGAAAATGATAAAAGATTAATAAAAAATCAAAAAAATAGATGCCCATGTGTTATGTATTCTAGTTAGGAAAATTAACAAACATGAATTTTGAATTTTTTTGCGAAAGGCCGCCGTGTTTCGGTAAAATGGCCGTAACTTTTGCATACGACCTTCGATGAAAAAGTTTTTTATATGAAAAATCATCTACTCAAAAAGTTATATCCGAATTTGACGGGCTCTGCCCGTTATCGATTTTCTAGAATCCTCAAAAACCTAATAGAAAAAAATTACGATGCTTTTAATATCTGGAGGCAAAAAAATTCGAAAAAATAAAAAAATTTAGTAGTGGCGCACCGTGGGTGTGGTGCGCCATTAGTAATTTTCCCGCCTTCCAAATTCAAAAAAATAAACAAAATTAGTAGTGGCGCACCATGGGTGTGGTGCGCCATTACTAGTTTTGAAATTTCAAAACTAGTAATGGCGCATCACACCCATGGTGCGCCACTACTAAGTCTGTAACGTCACAACCACAATATATATTACCTCTTCTTCCTCTTCCTCCTCCCCTCCATCACTTCTTCCCTTTTCTACCTACCTCTTCTTCCTCCTCCCCTCCTCCATGCCCCTCCCTCCTCCTCACGGCTCTCCGACGACCTCCTCCTCCCTCCTCCTCACGGCTCTCCGGCGACCTCCTCCTCCTCCTCCTCTCCGGTGACCTCCTCCTCCTGCTCACGGCTCTCCGGCGACCTGCTCCTCCTCCTCTCCGGCGACCTCCTCCTCCCTCCCTCCTCCTCACGGTCTCTTCTCCCTCCTCCTCCTCCTCCCTCTCTCGTCTCTCCTCCCTCCTCCTCCCTCCTCTCCTGCTCTCCTCTCTCCTTCCTCCTCCTCCCTCCTCTCCTCCTCTCCTCTCTCCTTCCTCCTCCTCCCTCCTCTCTTCCCTCCTCTACTTCCAGCCACATGTGGAGCTCCCCGGCACAAAGAACGTACCAGATCCAAACAAAATTCGAAAAAATTGCAAAAAAAAAATCGTACCAAATCCAGATCCAAATTTCAAAATTTTAGTAGTGGAGCACCTGTTCATCTTACCAGTGGCGCACATGTATGGTTAGTAATGGCGCACCAGGTGGTACGCCAATACTATCTGGATTACTAATGACGCACCAGAGGTGCGTCATTACTATTTGTTACTAGTGGCGTGTTAATAGTGACGCACCTATAGTGCGCCATTAATAGCAAAAACAGGTGCGTCACTAATAGCCTTTTTTCTAGTAGTGCATGTTATCATCTTTTTGAACCATATCAATAACCGTATTGTCAAGCATACTGTCAGATATAAGCTTCTACTTTTTCCAAATGATTTTGTAAAGGTGAGATTTTGAAAATATGTGTCTCCATTATGTTTATTGTTACCAAACTCGGGATATGGCATGCAACAGTGCCATCAAGTTATGTTCAAGGTGAGAGCTTGATGCACGTAGCTTCTTCACGTCCACTTTGATGCTTCGGGAAGCAACAATAGTGTACCCTTATCATTGATGTTTATCAGAATTGGATATAAGAAATGATGTGTAATGCACACAAAGTAAGTTTTGCGATTTTCTTGCCCGTTCACTAGAAGAAAAAGGGCCATTTGTCCCGGTTCGTAAGGCCCATTTGTCCCGGCTGGGGAACCGGGACTAAAGGGTCGATACTAAAGCCCTATACCTTTAGTCCCGGTTTTTACACCAACTGGGACAGATGGGCCTCCACGTGGTCGCTGCGGCGAGCCCAGGCAGGAGGGTCTTTGGTCCCGGTTGGTAGCACCAACCGGGACCAAAAGGTATCTACGCGTCAGCAGCTGGCAGGAGCTGAGATTTTTTTTGAAAGAGGGTGGTTTAGGGGGTTTTGGAGGGTTAATTTAGGGTGTTAGCTAGCTAATAAATAGAAAGCTCTCTTATCTCCGTGCTTGGTCGACGCGGCGTATTATATGTATAGAGAGGCCCTTGACACGCTAGCTAGTAAGCAAATGAAGGAAACCATTAAGTACAGAAGTTCTTCATGAACATATGCATACCGAGAGAAGTGATATCGACATCTCCTTCTCCGAGAGATTGGGCGAACAACAAGTTTTCGTATATCTATTAAACACTCACATACAGAATTATTTTACTCACCTGTTTACTTCGGAGGTGCAGCATACAAATCCAAATCTTTTACAAAAGGTTCAACGCAAAGTAACTGAGCAGATGAATGATTTCTTGATGGCACCATTCTCAGCGGATGATTTTAAAAAAGCAGTGTTTAGCATTGGGGATTTAAAGGCTCCGGGGCCTGACGGACTACATGCAATATTTTTTAAGAAATATTGGCATATCCTAGGAGATGAGATCATTCATGAGGTGCTATTTGCTATTAATTCAAGACAGATTCTGAATGAATGGAATGACACAACTATTGTCATGATACCCAAGATTGACAGTCCAGAACTGGTAACTCACTTCCGTCCCATAAGCTTGTGTAATGTGCTTTATAAAATCATCTCTAAAATGCTTGCACTTCGGTTGAAAAATATATTGCCTGAAATTATCTCCCCTACCCAAAGTGCATTTGTTCCTGGAAGGATGATCATGGATAATATCCTTATAGCTTATGAATGTGTGCATAAAATAAAGAACAAGAGGGCTGGTCAGACTGGACTATGTGCGGTTAAATTGGACATGCACAAGGCATATGACAGGGTGGAATGGTCCTTTTTTGCATGATATGATGGTGAAGTTGGGTTTTCATGAACAATGGATTGAAATGATAATGGCTTGTGTTGGCTCTGTTAGATACAAAATAAGGTTTAACTCTCAGGAGACGGATGTTTTCACCCCGACTAGGGGTATTAGGCAGGGGGTCCACTCTCCCCCTACCTTTTGCTCCTTTGTGCAGAAGGTCTTTCTAGTTTATTGCAGTTTGAAGAAGAAGCTGGTGGCATAGAGGGAATTAGAGTGTGTAGAAATGCACCATCAGTATCACACCTTTTATTCGCTGATGATTCTCTGATTCTCATGAAAGCAGACGTTTTAAATGCAGCTTCCTTACAACATGTTTTAGATGCCTACTGTGAAAGCTCGAGACAATTGGTGAGTTTGGCTAAATCTAGTATTTTTTCAGTCCTAATACACCTGCAACTTCTAGGACTGAAATATGCCAGGAGTTACACATTGATACTGAGGCATTATCAGATAAGTATCTTGGGCTGCTAGCTATGGTGGGTGTAGATAGGAGTGACTGTTTCAGGCATTTTTATGACAGAATAAAAGAAAATTTGAAGGGATGGATGGAGAAACAATTGTCTACTGGAGGGAAAGACATATTACTTAAATCTGTAGCCCAGGCCATCCCAGTCTTTGCGATGTCTGTTTTTAGCCTGCCCAAGGGCCTATGCAAGGAGATAACTGATTTCATAGTACAATTTTGGTGGGGGGATGATGAGGAACACAAAAGAATGCCCTGGTATACATGGTGGAAGCTTTGCTACCCAAAAAGTGAGGGGGGTATGGGGTTCAGAGATCTCTATTCTTTTAATCTTGCCATGCTCTAAAGCAAGGTTGGTGGTTGATCACTAACCCGGATTCCCTGTGTGCAAGAGTATTGAAAGCTAAATACTTCCCTAATGAAAGTTTATTACAAGCTACCACTAGTAGAAAAAGGGTCATCTGTCCCGGTTGGTAAGGGCCTTTTGTCCCGGTTGTTGAACCGGGACTAAAGGGTCGTTACTAATGCCCTAGCCCTCTAGTCCCGGTTCTTACACGAACCGGGACAGATGGGCCTCCACGTGGCCGCTGCGGCGAGTCCAGGCAGGAGGGCCTTTGGTCCCGGTTGGTGGCACAAACCGGGACCAATAGGCATCCACGCGTCAGCAGCTGGCAGGAGCTGAGGTTTTTGTTTTTTTAAGGGGTGGTTTAGGGAGTAATTTAGGGTGTGTTAGCTAGCTAACAGAGAGAAGTGTCCTCTCTTATTTTCGTGCTTGGTTTGCCAATGCTACTGCTATGCCTAAACATGGCTTAGATTAAAGTGAAGGTGACATGTGGTGCATGTCGAAAGTAATAGTAATCCTAACTTGATCAAGTTTGGATTAGTACTACTTTCGACATGCACCATGCATGTTGCCTTCTCTTTAATCCAATCCCCATGTTCATTTCACCCACTGATATATAATAACTCTTCATGCTCGCATCATGCATCATCACAATAATAAGTCCTACTAATCATCATCATACAACTTCTACTCGTTATTAATAACAAGTCATACGATCATCATCCTCATAGTCATCGAACCAACCCTACTTAATTGTTCTTAGCACATGATCATCAGTATTAGGTAGGACCTAAATACCCTCATTAAGGTAAAATAGCATAAAACAATATAGACCCTGACTCTCCATTATGGAGAATAGAGATCATCCTGTCTCCAATTCTTGCGCTTCGCTTCCTTTTGCTTCCAAGAACCTCCTTACGACTGTCCATACATTTTTTCCATTCCTTGATTTTCATGTCTCCACTTCTTTTAGAAATCCAGTATGGACAGGTGAGATCCGTAGGATGACCTGGCCGTATGTTCAAAACATCAATGCGACCATTCTGATATATCAGATGAGGCACACAATCATTCGGGATTATCTGTTGAAAAACATAGTAATAACTTCGTAGTTAGCAATGTAGTTAAGTTTTAAAAGAATTTATGCAATAGATGCACGGATGTCGTAATAGTAAAAAATCTTACCATGACATCTCCATGGATGTTACCGTAGTTCACCACGTGCACTAGTGGCACGTATTGACCATAATGTGGAGGAGTTTTACAATAGATATTTTAATTCTCAAGATCAGTACAAAATGCGACCAGGTGATTTTTCTTCTTATAAGTTAACTCAGAGCCATCGGTGTAGTAGGTTCTGTCTACCATCTCCCGCACATTGTTTGAACATTCAAAATAAGCTGTCAATGAAAATAAGCTGTCAACTATTTTGAAATGAACAATATAAATTAGTTAATAACTATGTTTGAGAAACTCACATGGCGGTAAAATTGGAGGCGTATCAACAAGGACCCAAATGTCCATATTGTCTTGGTCGATGTTAGGATCACCAAGATCCATGGTGAAAAGCATACCCTCATCAAAACCATACATCTTGCAAAATGCTTCCCAATTTTTGCAACCAAAATGGGTTACGCTCTCAGAATTATACAGATTTACTTCAAAATCCATATCATGATGGGTCCTTAGGTGAATTTTCTTTGTTTCCATACTTTCATGGTCTTCAAAACCCATCCTCTCCAAGACATAGCGTCTTGCATGGCATGGGATAAGCTAGTTGAATTGTAAAAGATGAAAAGTACACGTTGAAATAGTTGAAGTCGTGCTTAATTACGAAAAAATAACACTTTGTCGTCGTTGCGTACCGTTTCAACATCGAAGGTCTCCTCCAGCTTAATGCTGAAGCGCCGATCCTCGTCTAGGTGAGACCTGTCGCACAGACCTCGGTCGTCGTGGCACCAGTCGCACTCCCCCGGAAGACTTTCATCGCCGAGTACGACATTTCCTATGTTCATAATTTAAATATTAAACTTGTACAATTAAATATATGTACTAAAAAACCTAAATTAGATCATTATTATTCAAGATGGGTTGACTATCACTCTGTCGAGTCTTTTCTTGAAAACTCTCAGCTCCCGTATATATGATGGAGACTCTCCCTCACTGATTCCTCTCTGACATTTACGACCGTCGGTGATGGTGGCTCCTCCTTTTGTTCCAGAGTGCATTACACCAAATTGGCTAGCACACCGGAACGAAGGAGAAGCTACCCCCACGACAACAGTCGGGATTCTTCGTCCTCTCATATATGGTGGAGACTCGACGGACTTAAAGTCAACCCGAAATATCGTTTAATTATCTTTCTAAAAAACAAAAACCCTATATTCTATTTTCTCTTCTTCTCCTCCATTCCTTTCTTCTTCTCCTCTTCTTTTTCTTCTTTTTCTTCTTCGTATTTATTTCTCCTCTTCTTCCTCTCCTCTTCTTCTCCTTTCTTCCTCTTCTTATTTTCCTTTTTCCTCTCATTCTTTTTCTTCTTCTTCCTTCTTAATATCACTTAGCAACTTTTGCAACGATAGGGGGGTGGGGGGGTGCTCCCGTGGTCTAAAATCGGTCTATGCACGATAGAAAATTCTGACAAAATACATGAAGTACTATTGCTTGTTTTTTTTAAATGTTCAAATAGAAAATTTAGGAAAAAAATTAAAGGTTTTGCCTAATGCATTGTTCATATGAATATACAAACATTTGCATATTCTACAAAAATCCTAACTTTTCTATGAACAAAAAAAAATCCTAACTTTTCTAAAAATCTATCTTTTGCATAGATGAACATATATATATATATACACAGAGAACATACATACACATATACATACATATATACATTTTTATAAAAATGCAAAAAACATATATATACTCAGGCGCCGGCGGCGTGCTCGGGGCAGGGGCGGCGACGAGGGGCGGCGACGGCGTCGGGGTGGCGCGGGGCGCGGGCGGCAATGGGGGCGAGCGTCGGGGCGGCGCGGTGAGGTGACGGCGACGGCGAGGGGTGGCGCGCGACGACGGCGTCGGGGCGGCGCGGGGCGCGGGCGGCGACGGGGGCGGCGACGACGAGCGCGAGCGACGGGGCAGAGGGCGGCGTCGGCGGCGGGAAAATGAGGAACTGAACGAAAATTTTCACAAGTCCCGCTTATATACGAAGAGCATTGGTCCCGGTTCGTGGCACCAACCGGGACCAATGCCCACCTTTAGTCCCGGTTGGTGCCCCTAACCGGGACCAAAGGTCTCTTTTCAGCAGCCGAAAGGGCGGGAAGCGGTGACCTTTGGTCCCGGTTGGTGGAACCAACCGGGACTAAAGGGGGGCATTGGTCCCGGTTGGTGCCATGAACCGGGACCAATGCCCCCTTCTAGTCCGAGTTGGTTCGACCAACCGGGACCAAAGGCCTGCGCCTGCCAAAGCCGCGGTGCGGTGGGATGTTTAGTCCCACCTCGCTAGCTGAGGAGCTACCACACTTTTTTATAAGCGCCGCTCTGCCATCTCTCTCGAACTCCTCTGAATTGCAAGCCTTTGGACCTAATCTCACACAGCGATGCTTGTGGGCCTACTGGGCCTTCTGCAGGCCTGAATCATGGCCCATGGTTGGGTTTCTAGTCGTAATCAGGCAGTGGTGGCCCAGTAGGTGGCATTTTTTTTATCTTTTTACCAGTTTTTTTGTTTTCATTTTTGCTTTGTTTATTTTATTTAGTTTCTACTTACAACAAAATACTTATTGTTGCTATTTTATTTTATTTTATTTTATATTATTTTGTTTCTACTTATTTATTAAAGTTTATTTTGTTTCTGCTTATTTATATTATTTTGTTTCCACTTATTTATTAAAGTTTATTTTGTTTCTCCTTATTTATTTTATTTTGTTTCTAATTATTTATTTTATTTTCTTTTTGCTTATAATGTTTTGAACAGAAAATACTTTGATAATTTTAGCTGCATAAATTTTATATAATTTTAGTTTGATTTTATGAAAATTCTTTTTGCCTTTTAATGTTTTGAACAGAAAATACTTTCATAATAGTAGTTGTTTTAGTTGATCATAACAGGATATTTTAATTGATTAATTTTAGTTCATTCTTTTAGCTATTACTTCTTTTCTTTGCTATTAGTTCATTCTTTTGAGCTATATGATCGTGAAATTGAAAAAGTATTACAAATGAACTCTGAAAAGGTTGAAAGTTGGCATGGTGTCATCATTTCACCCACATAGCATGTGCTAAAAAGTTGAGAGTGCTACGGCAAAAACTGGATGCACTTCGTGTACAAAACGGACAATCTGTTTCAAAGTATTAGGGTTTTGGACGAAAACTCGTCTGTTACAAAGGGATTTCATTTTTTCGAACTTATTTGAACTCCAGACTTTTTCTGTGTTCAAAATGCACCATTCGAAGCCACATCAGCAATTTTCAACCCTTTCTGACTTCATTTGTTATTTTTCATGCATTTACTGATTATTTTGAGCTATAAGACCGTGAAATTGAAAAAGTATTACAAATGAACTCTGAAAAGGTTGAAAGTTGGCATGGTGTCATCATTTCACCCATATAGCATGTGCTAAAAAGTTGAGAGGGTTACGACAAAAACTTGATGCACTTCGTGTACAAAATGGACAATCTCTTTCGAAGTATTAGGGTTTCGGACGAAAACTCGTCTGTTACAAAGGGATTTCATTTTTTGAACTTATTTGAACTCCACACTTTTTCTGTGTTGAAAATGCACCATTCGAAGCCACATCAACAATTTTCAACCCTTT
The DNA here is from genome assembly GCF_002575655.3 of Aegilops tauschii subsp. strangulata. Taxonomy (NCBI): domain Eukaryota; kingdom Viridiplantae; phylum Streptophyta; class Magnoliopsida; order Poales; family Poaceae; genus Aegilops; species Aegilops tauschii. Next base: position 13,091,260 of record NC_053038.3, on the reverse strand, counting down.
CTGACTTCATTTGTTATTTTTCATGCATTTACTGCTATAAGACCGTGAAATTGAAAAAGTATTACAAATGAACTCTGAAAATGTTGAAAGTTGGCATGGTGTCATCATTTCACCCACATAGCATGTGCAAGAAAGTTGAGAGGGTTACGGCAAAAACTGGATGCACTTCGTGTACAAAACGGACAATGGTATCATACTCGTCTGTTACAAAGTTGGCATGGTATCATCATAATAGTTGCGGGAGAAAGTCTTCACTTTTTCTTCGCTTGTGTCATTTGCTTATTGCGCCGTAACCATGGATAATCTTCATCGTTTATCAGGATGCTTGGGTCAACATTGACTTTGAAGGGAGGAATTTCATGAAACTTTTCATAATCTTCAGACATGTTTGTCTTGCCCTCCACTCCCACGATGTCCCTTTTTCCTGAAAGAACTATGTGGCGCTTTGGCTCATCGTATGATGTATTCGCTTCCTTATCTTTTCTTTTTCTTGGTTTGGTAGACATGTCCTTCACATAGATAACCTGTGCCACATCATTGGCTAGGACGAACGGTTCGTCAGTGTACCCAAGATTTTTTAGATCCACTGTTGTCATTCCGTACTGTGGGTCTACCTGTGCCCCGCCTCCTGACAGATTGACCCATTTGCACTTAAACAAAGGGACCTTAAAATCATGTCTGTAGTCAAGTTCCCATATGTTCACTATGTAACCATAATATGTGTCCTTTCCCCTCTCGGTTGCTGCATCAAAGCGGACACCGCTGTTTTGATTGGTGCTCTTTTGATCTTGGGCAATCGTGTAAAATGTATTCCCATTTATCTCGTATCCTTTGTAAGTCAATACAGTCAAAGATGGTCCCCTGGACAACGAGTACAGCTCATCACAAACAGTGTTGTCACCTCTGAGACGTGTTTCCAACCAACTGCTGAAAGTCCTGATGTGTTCACATGTAATCCAGTCGTCGCACTGCTCCGGATGTTTGGAGCGCAGACTGTTCTTGTGTTCATCGACATACAGGGTCACCAAGGTAGAGTGATCTGTAGAACTATGTACTGTGCTTGAGACCAAGAATATCCGTCCCTGCATATTATTGAGTCCCCTCCAAGCATGCCTTTTCCAGTCAGTCTCCCCTCATACCGCGATTTAGGGAGACCTATCTTCTTAAGGCCAGGAATGAAGTCAACACAAAACCCAATGACATCCTATGTTTGATGGCCCATGGAGATGCTTCCTTCTGGCCTAGCGCGGTTACGGACATATTTCTTTAGGACTTCCATGAACCTCTCAAAGGGGAACATATTGTGTAGAAATACAGGCCCCAGAATGACAATCTCGTCGACTAGATGAACTAGGACATGCGTCATGATATTGAAGAAGGATGGTGGGAACACCAGCTCGAAACTGACAAGACATTGCGCCACATCACTCCTTAGCCTTGGTATGATTTCTGGATCGATCACCTTCTGAGAGATTGCATTGAGGAATGCACATAGCTTCACAATGGCTAATCGGACGTTTTCCAGTAGAAGCCCCCTCAATGCAACCGGAAGCAGTTGCGTCATAATCACGTGGCAGTCATGAGACTTTAGGTTCTGGAACTTTTTCTCTGGCATATTTATTATTCCCTTTATATTCGACGAGAAGCCAGTCAGGACCTTCATACTGAGCAGGCATTCAAAGAAGATTTCTTTCTCTTCTTTCGTAAGAGCGTAGCAGGCAGGACCTTCATACTGCTTCGGAGGCATGCCATCTTTTTCGTGCACGCATTGCAGGTCCTCCCGTGCCTCAGGTGTATCTTTTTTCTTCCCATACACGCCCAAGAAGCCTAGCAGGTTCAGGCAAAGGTTCTTCGTCACGTGCATCACGTTGATTGAAGAGCGGACCTCTAGGTCTTTCCAGTAGGGTAGGTCCCAAAATATAGATTTCTTCTTCCACATGGGTGCGTGTCCCTCAGCGTCATTCGGAACAGCTAGACCGCCGGGACCCCTTCCAAAGATTACGTCTAAATCATTGACCATAGCAAGTACGTGATCACCGGTACGCATGGCGGGCTTCTTCCGGTGATCTGCCTCGCCTTTGAAATGCTTGCCTTTCTTTCGACATTGAAGGTTGGTCGGAAGAAATCGACGATGGCCAGGTACACATTCTTCCTGCATTTGTCCAGGTATATACTTTCAGTGTCATCTAAACAGTGCGTGCATGCGTGGTATCCCTTGTTTGTCTGTCCTGAAAGGTTACTGAGAGCGGGCCAATCGTTGATGGTTACAAACAGCAACGCATGCAGGTTAAATTCCTCCTATTTGTGCTCATCCCACGTACGTACACCCTTTACATTCCATAGTTGTAAAAGTTCTTCAACTAATGGCCTTAGGTACACATCAGTGTCGTTGCCGGGTTGCTTAGGGCTTTGGATGAGAACTGGCATCATAATGAACTTTCGCTTCATGCACATCCAAGGAGGAAGGTTATACATACATAGAGTCACGGGCCAGGTGCTGTGATTGCTGCTCTGCTCCCCGAAAGGATTAATGCCATCCGCGCTTAAACCAAACCATACGTTCCTTGGGTCACCTGCAAACTCAGCCCAGTACTTTCTCTCGATTTTTCTCCACTGCGACCCGTCAGCGGGTGCTCTCAACTTCCCATCTTTCTTACGGTCCTCACTGTGCCATCGCATCAACTTGGCATGCTCTTCTTTTTTGAACAGACGTTTCAACCATGGTATTATAGGAGCATAGCACATCACCTTCGCAGGAACCCTCTTCCTGGGGGGCTCGCCGTCAACATCACCAGGGTCATCTCGTCTGATCTTATACCGCAATGCACCGCATACCGGGCATGCGTTCAGATCCTTGTATGCACCGCGGTAGAGGATGCAGTCATTAGGGCATGCATGCATCTTCTGCACCTCCAATCCTAGAGGGCATACGACCTTCTTTGCTGCGTATGTACTGTCGGACAATTCGTTATCCTTTGGAAGCTTCTTCTTCAATATTTTCAGTAGCTTCTCAAATCCTTTGTCAGGCACAGCATTCTCTGCCTTCCATTGCAGCAATTCCAGTACGGTACCGAGCTTTGTGTTGCCATCTTCGCAATTGGGTACAACCCTTTTTTGTGATCCTCTAACATGCGATCGAACGTCAGCTTCTCCTTTTGACTTTCGCATTGCGTCCTTGCATCGACAATGACCCGGCGGAGATCATCATCATCGGGCACATCGTCTGGTTCCTCTTGATCTTCAGCTGCTTCCCCCGTTGCAGCATCATTGGGCACATTGTCTGGTTCCTCTTGATCTTCGGCAGCTTCCCCCATTGCATCATCACCGTATTCAGGGGGCACATAGTTGTCATCGTTCTCTTCTTCTTCGCCGTCTTCCATCATAACCCCTATTTCTCCGTGCCTCGTCCAAACATTATAGTGTGGCATGAAACCCTTGTAAAGCAGGTGGGTGTGAAGGATTTTTCGGTCAGAGTAAGACTTCGTATTCCCACATTTAGGGCATGGACAACACATAAAACCATTCTGCTTGTTTGCCTCCGCCACTTCAAGAAAATCATGCACGCCCTTAATGTACTCGGAGGTGTGTCTGTCACCGTACATCCATTGCCGGTTCATCACGGTGGTGCCGGCGACGAGATCGGCGCGGGCGATCGACGGCGGTGAAGACGTGAATAGGACGTGACGGGCCGCTAAACCTAGACAAATCTCGAGGAAAATGGAGCTTTGAGGTCGAGCTTCGAGAGGAGAAAGCTTAACTAGTGTGGCTCGGGCATTTCATCGAACACCTCATGTGTATAGGAGGTGAGGTAGAGCACCACAAAGCACTTCCCTCGCCAGCCAGAGAAAAACAGAGCACTGCTCTGCTCGCGGGCGAGGGGTATATATAGGCACCTCATTGGTCCCGGTTCGTGGCATGAACCGGGACTAAAGGGCAGCCTGTGGTCCCGGTTCAAGCCACCAACCGGGACCAATGGTGGTCGGCTAGGAGCGAGGCCCATTGGTCCTAGTTCGTCCCACCAACCGGCACCAAAGAGGCCAGACGAACCGGGACCAATGCCCCCACGAGGCCCGGCAGGCCCCTGGCCTCACGAACCGGGACCAGTGCCCCCATGGGTCCCGGTTCTGGATTGAACCGGGACTAATGGGCTGACCCGGCCTGAACCAAAGCCCTCTTTTCTACTAGTGTACCCTGAAGAGTGGTGCTTCGTTTACGTGGCAAAGCATTATGAAAGGTCTTGAAACATTTAAGTTGGGGTATATCTGGAGGGTTGGTACTGGTGAGAACATTAACATCTGGAGCGACCCCTGCATACCGTCTAGTCCGGACAGGAGAGTTTTATCAAACCGGGGCAAACACTGATATCACGAGTACATGATCTAATTCACCCTATGACTGGTTTTCGGGACGAGGAACTGATCAGATCTATATTCATATCGGTTGATGTAGACAGGATCTTGCAAATTCCCCTAAACTATGGGGCTTTCGAGGACTTTATCGCATGGCACCCGGATCATAAAGGGTTTTTCTCTGTGAAATCAGCATACAAAGTACAATGGATACGATCTTTCCAGGCACATGCAACGGTGATGGCGCGACCTGGAGGCTCAAGAACTCCAGCAGTGTGGAGTACACTATGGAAACAAAAGGTCCCACGTAAATTCAAATTTTTTGTTGGCGTGCTCTACATGGTATTATTCCGCTAAAGTCCATACTCACGAACTGTCATATTGGAACTAATGGGGCATGTCCTATATGTCGTCAAGATGCGGAAGATTCCGCCACCTACTGTTTGATTGTTGCAATGCCAAGCACCTCTGGGAACGCCTTGGCATTGTGGGAATGATTGAGGAAGCAAAGTTGATTGATCGCTCAGGGTTAGTTATATTGGAACATCTACTCCTTGCACCAGATTTACCCTTGTCACTGAAACCAAATATTACTGTCAAACAAAGCTCTTATGGTGGCCAGCTGGTACTTATGGTGGATAAGACGTGAACTCACTCATGATAGTAGACCACCACATCCCACGCGGTGGCATATGTCCGTCCTGGCAATTGCTAGTAATTATCATGAAGCTAAATGCAAACAAAATGATAATAGAGAGATGAAGTACGTGGACAAAACCAGACCTCATGTTCATAAAGGTAAATGTTGATGCGGCCTATTTTGCAGATGAAAGTGCAGGAGCTTCGGCAGCTGTAATTAGAGATGATAGAGGGAACTTTTTAGCAGCACAATGCAAATATATACCTCATCTTGCAGATGCAATGATGGCTGAAGCAACGGCGATGCGTGATGGTCTAGTGTTTGCAAACTCCCTAGGGTTTCCTCGTGTGGAGGCGGAATCAGATTCCTTAAACATCATAAACTTTTGTAATGGCAAATCTAGATGGTGGGATGCTGCAACAACAATTTTCGCGGAATGTGTGGATGTTTCTTCTTTAATAGGGAAGGTTGTCTTCAAGCATTATTTTCGTTCTTCCAATCAAGCGGCGCATCTGCTAGCTAACTTTTCTTATTGTAATAAGACCTCTTTAAACTAGACAGACGAGCCCCGGGGTTGTCTGATCTCTTCGCTTGTGGACGATGTAATGCCTATGTTAAATCAATAAAGCTAGCCATGATGGCTTTCCCTCAAAAAAAGGTATAGACTAGCTGCCTCTAGTACATGTACTATATAGATTTGTATGTATGTGGTTCCTTTTTTCTGTGGCAAAAGGGTTCAAGGCTAGCATTTTTTTAAATATATAGCACATTTATATAAAATTTTCTTGCAATTCTCACTGAAATCCATATTCATTCGGTAGTTTTTCTGTAACAATATAAATGATCTTTCAGTCGCAATACCAGTATTTAGAACTAAATCTGATGGGACTAAATTGCTAACAAATCCATGTTGTATAACTTGACACACATGCAGGTTCTGAAGTCCCAACACTCTCCCTTCCTGTTGCTCCAGGTTAGGTTTCCATGGCGCTTGACCAAGACGAAGAGTTGTGCTGGGACAGCAATGTAGTCAGTTCATGGTCACAGGTCTGCGATTGCTATAATTTAGATTAAGTCCCTCCAATTTATTAATTTGCGTTCAATATATCATGTTAGCTTTATCCCATGGTGAGTTCATATATAAACTCAAGGTTGCAAATTCACAACACATCAGCGAGCTACACAATGTCGCTCTAAATTTCTACATGACATCGAACTTCAAACGGAACGCCTCCGTAGTTGATGATGTGCTCTTAGATTATTAGTTTATTGGAAACGGTGATATGCTCTGCATCCATTAGATTAAGGTTATATGCCAATGTATAGATAGATGTATCAATCCATTTAGACAAAGTTTCTGTTTCTTAGCCTCTATGTGTTTGTAATATTATTATTTTGGAAAAGGATCATTTTATTAAGGCAACAAGCCAACGCAAATAAGAAAACCTGGCCGCTACATGCTACTAACTCTAAACTGAAAAGGTTCTAAATCGAGCGACTTGACTTGAGCTCTATCTTAAAGATTTGATCATAATAGAGTTTGGCAGGTTCCCCCGCAAAGTAAAAAAAACAGAGTTTGGCCGGTTAGGTGAGACACGTCATTAGATTTGTTATGAGCATTGCGATATCCTAGGTTACACAGGTAAGCAAATTAATCAAGATTTTCATCTAACATGCAGTAGAAACAGATACATGTAATTGCCAATATCAGTGTGCTGGTGAAGAAACTCAGTCACTGCCAAAGTACTGTTCTCTCATGCTAAAGCTTAAAAAAACTGCATGCACAATTTGTTTGTTTCAGCACAAGTAGTTCAAATTTAATATACCTATCGCATCTCATGGTGTATGATTAACTTGCTTTTTGTTGTTTCTGTTTGCCAAAAATTATTATTCATGGTCGGTTATTGACGTTTTAATACAATCAACCTTTTCAAATATATTTAGATTATATTAGGAAACTGCAGCTATGTGTTTCTGAGGTAGAGCTCCTAACAGACTGCTTTTGCTTCCTTACTTGCTTCCATTTTAACTTCAGATCGTTATTAAGCTGGACCTCCGAGCCATAGAGTCCACATAAGGAAGTGTTGAAATACTTGCAGATCATGCAAGTTAAGAGTGGCTTTAATACTTTTGAGTGGACATAAACTAATTTTAAGAGCAATAGTTGATGTTCTCTCTCTTAAGAAAAGACTGACAATTGATGCCAACGAGCCGAATGGTCCAACACACAATAATGATTTTTCTTCTTCTTCGTAAAAGAATTATGTTTTCTAATTATTATATAGGAGGGCACCTCCATTCTCTCTCTGGATTTACTAACCACATGCCACTGGTCAGACTAGCTGCACACAGAGTGTTGCAATCAAAAGTGTTTTGCTACCTAATAGTATTAAAGGTCGTTTCAAAAACAAATTAAAGGTTGATCTGAGTGAAATACAAGCAATTGAAGATAATTTGAAGATCTTGATCCTGCAGCATCAGACTATATTCTGGTTTTTATAGCATGCAACAGACTATGTATAGGAAAGTGTTTTTTTTGTGAATCATTTTGTTCTCGCTTCTCTTACCGTACTGTATCAGGTTGTTCATGTTCTGATTCGTCAGGGTTTTGTTCATATGAAAGGAACTTCTGCAAATCATTTTTTCAAATTGGCATGGATATGTATTCTCAAACCCTAATATCAATTTTTAATTTCTGATAGATCCAGCAAGCTGGACTTGATGCTCAAAGGACCTTATAAAGTTCTAACCAAAGATGACAACGTGGATACAGTCAGATTTTAAAGTGTTTTTTTTTCAGACACGTGTCAAGTTGTGTATTACTTTGTTCTAGAAGAGCGGTGAAACGGTGAGAAATAGTACAAACTGGGGAGAGAGAATCATGCCTTTTCATGTTTCACATTAATCTTTGTGCACGTCCTGGTGTCATTACTAAAAAAAGGCTTATCCCCAATATCTCTACTAATGGCACACCATGATGGTGGTGCGCCCCTGCTATATAGCAGCGGCGCACCAGAATCAGGTGCGTCATTGCTATGTTTTTACTAATGGCGCACCACAAGAGCAGTGCGCCATTGCTATTTTTTTGGGTCCATCCCCCCACCACCAGACATAGCAATGGCGCACCGGACCTAGGTGCGCCACTGCTATGCTACGGTGCGCCACTGCTATGTCTGGTGGGGGTGTGCCTGCGTGTGTGTGAGGTTAGTAATGGCGCACCAGTGAGGATGCGCCATTACTAACGTCTCACACACACAAACACACACAAACACACCCCCCCCCCCCCCCCCCCGTGGATCGCCTTTTAGGTTTTTAAAAAAATAAAAGAAAATGATAAAAGATTCAAAAAAAATCAAAAAAATAGATGCCCATGTGTTATGTATTTTAGTTAGGAAAATTAACAAAATGAATTTTGAATTTTTTTGCAAAAGGCCGCCGTGTTTCGGTAAAATGGCCGTAACTTTTGCATACGACCTTCGATGAAAAGTTTTTTATATGAAAAATCATCTACTCAAAAAGTTACATCCGAAATTGACGGGCTTTGCCCGTTATCGATTGTCTAGAATCCTCAAAAACCTAACAGAAAAACGTTACGATGCTTTTAAATCTCGAGGCAAAAAAATTCGAAAAAATAAAAAAAATTAGTAGTGGCGCACCGTGGGTGTGGTGCGCCATTAGTAATTTTCCCGCCTTCCAAATTCAAAAAAATAAACAAAATTAGTAGTGGCGCACTATGGGTGTGGTGCGCCATTACTAGTTTTGAAATTTCAAAACTAGTAATGGCGCACCACACCCATGGTGCGCCACTACTAAGTCTGTAACGCCACAACCACTATATATATTACCTCTTCTTCCTCTTCCTCCTCCCCTCCATCACTTCTTCCCTTTTCTACCTACCTCTTCTTCCTCCTCCCCTCCTCCATGCCCCTCCCTCCTCCTCACGGCTCTCCGACGACCTCCTCCTCCCTCCTCCTCACGGCTCTCCGGCGACCTCCTCCTCCTCCTCCTCTCCGGTGACCTCCTCCTCCTCCTCACGGTTCTCCGGGGACCTCCTCCTCCTCCTCTCCGGCGACCTCCTCCTCCCTCCCTCCTCCTCACGGTCTCTCCTCCCTCCTCCTCCTCCTCCCTCTCTCCTCTCCCCTCCCTCCTCTCCTCCTCTCCTCTCTCCTTCCTCCTCCTCCCTCCTCTCCTCCCTCCTCTACTTCCAGCCACATGTGGAGCTCCCCGGCACAAAGAACGTACCAGATCCAGAACAAAATTCAAAAAAAATTGCAAAAAAAAAATTTGTACCAAATCCAGATCCAGATTTCAAAATTTTAGTAGTGGCGCACCTGTTCATCTTACCAGTGGCGCACCTGTTCATCTTACCAGTGGCGCACCTGTTCATCTTACCAGTGGCGCACATGTACGGTTAGTAATGGTGCACCAGGTGCTGCGCCACTACTATCTGGATTACTAATGGCGCAACAGAGGTGCGTCATTACTATTTGTTACTAGTGGCGTGTTAATAGTGGCGCACCTATAGTGCACCATTAATAGCAAAAACAGGTGCGCCACTAATAGCCTTTTTTCTAGTAGTGCATGTTATCATCTTTTTGAACCATATCAATAACCGTATTGTCAAGCATACTGTCAGATATAAGCTTCTACTCTTTCCAAATGATTTTGTAAAGGTAAGATTTTGAAAATATGAGTCTCCATTAGGTTTATTGTTACCAAACTCAGGATATGGCATGCAGCAGTGCCATCAAGTTATGTTCAAGGTGAGAGCTTGATGCAAGTAGCTTCTTCACGTCCACTTTGATGCTTCGGAAAGCAACAATAGTGTACCCTTATCATTGATGTTTATCAGCTTTGGATATAAGAAATGATGTGTAATGCACACAAAGTAAGTTTTGCGATTTTCTTGCCCGTTCACTAGTAGAAAAAGGGCCATTTGTCGCGGTTCGTAAGGCCCATTAGTCCCGGCTGGGGAACCGGGACTAAAGGGTCGATACTAAAGCCCTATACCTTTAGTCCCGGTTTTTACACCAACTGGGACAGATGGGCCTCCACGTGGCCGCTGCGGCGAGCCCAGGCAGGAGGGCCTTTGGTCCCGGTTGGTAGCACCAACCGGGACCAAAAGGCATCCACGCGTCAGCAGCTGGCAGGAGCTGAGATTTTTTTTTTGAAAGAGGGTGGTTTAGGGGGTTTTGGAGGGTTAATTTAGGGTGTTAGCTAGCTAATAGAAAGCTCTCTTATCTCCGTGCTTGGTCGACGCTGCGTATTATACATATAGAGAGGCCCTTGACATGCTACCTAGTAAGCAAATGAAGGAAACCATTAAGTACAGAAGTTCGTCATGAACATATGCATATCGAGAGAAGTGATATCGACATCTCCTTCTCCGAGAGATTGGGCGAACAACAAGTTTTCGTATATCTATTAAACACTCACATTCAAAATTATTTTACTCACATGTTTACTTCGGAGGTGCAGCATACAAATCCAAATCTTTTACAAAAGGTTCAACGCAAAGTAACTGAGCAGATGAATGATTTCTTGATGGCACCATTCTCAGCGGATGATGTTAAAAAAGCAGTGTTTAGCATTGGGGATTTAAAGGCTCCGGGGACTGACGGACTACATGCAATATTTTTTAAGAAATATTGGCATATCCTAGGAGATGAGATCACTCATGAGGTGCTATTTGCTATTAATTCAAGACAGATTCCGAATGAATGGAATGACACAACTATTGTCATGATACCCAAGATTGACAGTCCAGAACTGGTAACTCACTTCCATCCCATAAACTTGTGTAATGTTCTTTATAAAATCATCTCTAAAATGCTTGCACTTCGGTTGAAAAATATATTGCCTGAGATTATCTCCCCTACCCAAAGTGCATTTGTTCCTGGAAGGATGATCACGGATAATATCCTTATAGCTTATGAATGTGTGCATAAAATAAAGAAGAAGATGGCTGGTCAGACTGGACTATGTGCGGTTAAATTGGACATGCACAAGGCATATGACAGGGTGGAATGGTCCTTTTTGCATGATATGATGGTGAAGTTGGGTTTTCATGAACAATGGATTGAAATGATAATGGCTTGTGTTGGCTCTGTTAGATACAAAATAAGGTTTAACTCTCAGGAGACAGAAGTTTTCACCCCGACTAGGGGTATTAGGCGGGGGGGTGGGTCCACTCTCCCCCTAGCTTTTTCTCCTTTGTGCAGAAGGTCTTTCTAGTTTATTGCAGTTTGAAGAAGAAGCTGGTGGCATAGAGGGAATTAGAGTGTGTAGAAATGCACCATCAGTATCACACCTTTTATTCGCTGATGATTCTCTGATTCTCATGAAAGCAGACGTTTTAAATGCAGCTTCCTTACAACATGTTCCAGATGCCTACTGTGAAAGCTCGAGACAATTGGTGAGTTTGGCTAAATCTAGTATTTTTTCAGTCCTAATACACCTGCAACTTCTAGGACTGAAATATGTTCTAGATGCCTACTGTGAAAGCTCGAGACAATTGGTGAGTTTGGCTAAATCTAGTATTTTTTTCAGTCCTAATACACCTGCAACTTCTAGGACTGAAATATGCCAGGAGTTACACATTGATACTGAGGAATTATCAGATAAGTATCTTGGGCTGCCAGCTATGGTGGGTGCAGAAAGGATTGACTGTTTCAGGCATTTTTATGACAGAATAAAAAGAAAAATTGAAGGGATGGATGGAGAAACAATTGTCTACTGGAGGGAAAGAGATATTACTTAAATCTGTAGCCCAGGCCATGCCAGTCTTTGCGATGTCTGTTTTCAGCCTGCCCAAGGGCCTATGCAAGGAGATAACTGATTTCATAGCACAATTTTGGTGGGGGATGATGAGGAACACAAAAGAATGCACTGGTATACATGGTGGAAGCTTTGCTACCCAAAAAGTGAGGGGGGTATGGGGTTCAGAGATCTCTATTCTTTTAATCTTGCCATGCTCTAAAGCAAGTTTGGCGGTTGATCACTAACCCGGATTCCCTATGTGCAAGAGTATTGAAAGCTAAATACTTCCCTAATGAAAGTTTATTACAAGCTACCCTGAAGAGTGGTGCTTCGTTTACGTGGCAAAGCATTATGAAAGGTCTTGAAACATTTAAGTTGGGGTATATCTGCAGGGTTGGTACCGGTGAGAACATTAACATCTGGAGCGACCCCTGGATACCGTCTAGTCCGGACAGGAGAGTTTTATCAAACCGGGGGCAAACACTGATATCACGAGTACATGATCTAATTGACCCTATGACTGGTTTTTGGGACAAGGAACTGATCAGATCTATATTCATATCGGTTGATGTAGACAGGATCTTGCAAATTCCCCTAAACTATGGGGCTTTCGAGGACTTTATCGCATGGCACCCGGATCATAAAGGGTTTTTCTCTGTGAAATCAGCATACAAAGTACAATGGATACGATCTTTCCCGGCACATGCAACGGTGATGGCACGACCTGGAGGCTCAAGAACTCCAGCAGTGTGGAGTACACTATGGAAACAAAAGGTCCCACGTAAAATTCAAATTTTTTGTTGGCGTGCTCTACATGGTATTATTCCGCTAGAGTCCATACTCACGAACTGTCATATTTGAACTAATGGGGCATGTCCTATATGTCATCAAGATGCGGAAGATTCCGCCACCTACTGTTTGATTGTTGCAATGCCAAGCACCTCTGGGAACGCCTAGGCATTGCGGGAATGATTGAGGAAGCAAAGTTGATTGATCGCTCAGGGTCAGTTATATTGGAACATCTACTCCTTGCACCAGATTTACCCTTGTCACTGAAACCAAATATTACTGCCAAACAAGCTCTTATGGTGGGCAACTGGTACTTATGGTGGATAAGACGTGAACTCACTCATGATGGTAGACCACCACATCCCACGCGGTGGCATATGTCCGTCCTGGCAATTGCTAGTAATTATCATGAAGCTAATCGCAAACAAAATGATAATAGAGAGATGAAGTACGTGGACAAAACCAGACCTCATGTTCATAAAGGTAAATGTTGATGCGGCCTATTTTGCAGATGAAAGTGCAGGAGCTTCAGCAGCTGTAATTTGAGATGATAAAGGGAACTTTTTAGCAGCACAATGCAAATATATACCTCATGTTGCAGATGCAATGATGGCTGAAGCAACGGCGATGCGTGATCGTCTAGTGTTTGCAAATTCCCCAGGGTTTCCTCGTGTGGAGGCGGAATCAGATTCCTTAAACGTCATAAACTTTTGTGATGGCCAATCTAGATGGTGGGATGCTGCAACAGCAATTTTCGCAGAATGTGTGGATGTTTCTTATTTAATAGGGAAGGTTATCTTCAAGCATTGTTTTCGTTCTTCCAATCAAGCGGCGCATGTGCTAGCTAACTTTTCTTATTGTAATAAGACCTCTTTAAACTAGACAGGCGAGCCCCCGGGTTGTCTGATCTCTTCGCTTGTGGACGATGTAATGCCTATGTTAAATCAATAAAGCTAGCCATGATGTCTTTCCCTCAAAAAAAGGTATAGACTAGCTGCCTCTAGTACATGTACTATATAGATTTGTATGTATGTGGTTCCTTTTTCTATGGAAAAAGGGTTCAAGGCTAGCATTTTTTTAATCTATAGCACATTTATATAAAATTTTCTTGCAATTCTCACTGAAATCCATATTCATTCGGTAGTTTTTCTGTAACAATATAAATGATCTTTCAGTCGCAATACCAGTATTTAGAACTAAATCTGATGGGACTAAATTGCTAACAAATCCATGTTGTATAACTTGACACACATGCAGGTTCTGAAGGCCCAACACTCTCCCTTCCTGTTGCTCCAGGTTAGGTTTCCATGGCGCTTGACCAAGACGAAGAGTTGTGCTGGGACAGCAATGTAGTCAGTTCATGGTCACAGGTCTGCGATTGCTATAATTTAGATTAAGTCCCTCCAATTTATTAATTTGCGTTCAATATATCATGTTAGCTTTATCCCATGGTGAGTTCATATATAAACTCAAGGTTGCAAATTCACAACACATCAGCGAGCTACACAATGTCGCTCTAAATTTCTACATGACATCGAACTTCAAACACAACGCCTCCGTAGTTGATGATGTGCTCTTAGATTATTAGTTTATTGGAAACGGTGATATGCTCTGCATCCATTAGATTAAGGTTATATGCAAATGTATAGATAGATGTATCAATCCATTTAGACAAAGTTTCTGTTTCTTAGCCTCTATGTGCTTGTAATATTATTATTTTGGAAAAGGAACATTTTATTAAGGCAACAAGCCAACGCAAATAAGAAAACCTGGCCGCTACATGCTACTAACTCTAAACTGAAAAGGTTCTAAATCGAGCGACTTGATTGGAGCTCTATCTTAAAGATTTGATCATAATAGAGTTTGGCAGGTTCCCCCACAAAGAAAAAAACAGAGTTTGGCAGGTTAGGTGAGACACGTCATTAGATTTGTTATGAGCATTGCGATATCCTAGGTTACACAGGTAAGCAAATTAATCAAGATTTTCATCTAACATGCAGTAGAAACGGATACATGTAATAGTCAATATCAGTGTGCCGGTGAAGAAACTCAGTCACTGCCAAAGTACTGTTCTCTCATGCTAAAGCTTAAAAAAACTGCATGCACAATTTGTTTGTTTCAGCAGAAGAAGTTCAAATTTAATATACCTATCGCATCTCATGGTGTATGATTAACTTGCTTTTTGTTGTTTCTATTTGCCAAAAATTATTATTCATGGTCGGTTATTGACGTTTTAATACAATCAACCTTTTCAAATATATTTAGATTATATTAGGAAACTGCAGCTATGTGTTTGTGAGGTAGACCTCCTAATAGACTGCTTTTGCTTCCTTACTTGCTTCCATTTTAACTTTAGATCGTTATTAAGCTGGACCTCCGAGCCATAGAGTCCATAAGGAAGTGTTGAAATACTTGCAGATCATGCAAGTTAAGAGTGGCTTTAATACTTTTGAGTGGACATAAACTAATTTTAAGAGCAATAGTTGATGTTCTCTCTCTTAAGAAAAGACTGACAATTGATGCCAACGAGCTAAATAGTCCAGCACACAATAATGATTTTTCTTCTTCTTCGTAAAAGAATTATGTTTTCTCATTATTATATAGGAAGGCACCTCCATTCTCTCTCTGGATTTACTAACCACATGCCACTGGTCAGACTAGCTGCACACAGAGTGTTGCAATCAAAAGTATTCTGCTACCTAATAATATTAAAGGTCGTTTCAAAAACAAATTAAAGGTTGATCTGAGTGAAATACAAGCAATTGAAGATAATTTGAAGATCTTGATCCTGCAGCATCAGACTATATTCTGGTTTTTATAACATGCAACAGACTATGTATAGGAAAGTGTACTTTTTGTGAATCATTTTGTTCTTGCTTCTCTTACTGTACTGTATCAGGTTGTTCATGTTCTGATTCGTCAGGGTTTTGTTCATATGAAAGGAACTTCTGCAAATCATTTTGTCAAATTGGCATGGATATGTATTCTCAAACGCTAACATCAATTTTTAATTTCTGATAGATCCAGCAAGCTGGACTTGATGCTCAAAGGACCTTATAAAGTTCTAACCAAAGATGACAACTTGGATACATTCAGATTTTAAAGTGTTTTTTTAGACACGTGTCAAGTTGTGTATTACTTTGTTCTAGAAGAGCGGTGAAACGGTGAGAAATAGTACAAACTGGGGAGAGAGAATCATGCCTTTTCATGTTTCACATTAATCTTTGTGCACGTCCTGGTGTCATTACTAGAAAAAGGCTTATCCCCAATATCTCTACTAATGGCGCGTCATGATGGTGGTGCGCCGCTGCTATATAGCAGTGGCGCACCAGAATCAGGTGCGTCATTGCTATGTTTTTACTAATGGCGCACCACAAGAACAGTGCGCCATTGCTATTTTTTTGGGTCCATCCCCCCACCACCAGACATAGCAATGGCGCACCGCACCTAGGTGCGCCACTGCTATGTAGCATAGCAGTGGCGCACCTAAGTGCGGTGCGCCATTGCTATGTCTGGTGGGGGTGTGCCTGCGTGTGTGTGAAAAGTTACATCCGAAGTTTTTTATATGAAAAATCATCTACTCGGAAAGTTACATCCGAATTTGACGGGCTTTGCCCGTTATCGATTTTCTAGAATCCTCAAAAACCTAACAGAAAAAAAATACGATGCTTTTAAGATCTGGAGGCAATAAAATTCGAAAAAAATAAAAAAATTTAGTAGTGGCGCACCGTGGGTGTGGTGCGCCATTAGTAATTTTCCCGCCTTCCAAATTCAAAAAAATAAACAAAATTAGTAGTGGTGCGCCATTACTAGTTTTGAAATTTCAAAACTAGTAATGGCGCATCACACCCATGGTGCGCCACTACTAAGTCTGTAACGCCACAACCACTATATATATTACCTCTTCTTCCTCTTCCTCCTCCCCTCCATCACTTCTTCCCTTTTCTACCTACCTGTTCTTCCTCCTCCCCTCCTCCATGCCCCTCCCTCCTCCTCACGGCTCTCCGACGACCTCCTCCTCCCTCCTCCTCACGGCTCTCCGGCGACCACCTCCTCCTCCTCCTCTCCGGTGACCTCCTCCTCCTCCTCACGGCTCTCCGGCGACCTCCTCCTCCTCCTCTCCGGCGACCTCCTCCTCCCTCCCTCCTCCTCACGGTCTCTCCTCCCTCGTCCTCCTCCTCCCTCTCTCCTCTCTCCTCCCTCCTCCTCCCTCCTCTCCTCCTCTCCTCTCTCCTTCCTCCTCCTCCCTCCTCTCCTCCCTCTACTTCTAGCCACATGTGGAGCTCCCCGGCACAAAGAACGTACCAGATCCAGAACAAAATTTGAAAAAAATTGCAAAAAAAAAATTCGTACCAAATCCAGATCCAGATTTCAAAATTTTAGTAGTGGCGCACCTGTTCATCTTACCAGTGGCGCACCTGTTCATCTTACCAGTGGCGCACCTGTTCATCTTACCAGTGGCGCACATGTATGGTTAGTAATGGCGCACCAGGTGGTGCGCCACTACTATCTGGATTACTAATGGCGCACCAGAGGTGCGTCATTACTATTTGTTACTAGTGGCGTGTTAATAGTGGAGCACCTATAGTGCACCATTAATAGCAAAAACAGGTGCGCCACTAATAGCCTTTTTTTCTAGTAGTGCATGTTATCATCTTTTTGAACCATATCAATAACCGTATTGTCAAGCATACTGTCAGATATAAGCTTCTACTTTTTCTGAATGATTTTGTAAAGGTGAGATTTTGAAAATATGTGTCTCCATTATGTTTATTGTTACCAAACTCGGGATATGGCATGCAACAGTGCCATCAAGTTATGTTCAAGGTGAGAGCTTGATGCACGTAGCTTCTTCACGTCCACTTTGATGCTTCGGAAAGCAACAATAGTGTACCCTTATCATTGATGTTTATCAGAATTGGATATAAGAAATGATGTGTAATGCTCACAAAGTAAGTTTTGCGATTTTCTTGCCCGTTCACTAGTAGAAAAAGGGCCATTTGTCCCGGCTGGGGAACCGGGACTAAAGGGTCGATACTAAAGCCCTATACCTTTAGTCCCGGTTTTTACACCAACTGGGACAGATGGCCCTCCACGTGGCCGCTGCGGCGAGCCCAGGCAGGAGGACCTTTGGTCCCGGTTGGTAGCACCAACCGGGACCAAAAGGCATCCACGCGTCAGCAGCTGGCAGGAGCTGAGATTTTCTTTTTGAAAGAGGGTGGTTTTGGAGGGTTAATTTAGGGTGTTAGCTAGCTAATAGAAAGCCCTCTTATCTCCGTGCTTGGTCGACGCTGCGTATTATACGTATGGAGAGGCCCTTTACACGCTAGCTAGTAAGCAAATGAAGGAAACCATTAAGTACAGAAGTTCTTCATGAACATATGCATACCGAGAGAAGTGATATCGACATCTCCTTCTCCGAGAGATTGGGCGAACAACAAGTTTTCGTATATCTATCCGATGCTACTGGCTATATATATACAATATTAAGATCTCTTACAATATAATCCCCTAATTATATATGAACTCAGCTGCAACATGGTATTCTCCGGCTTTATTGATGACGTGGTCAAGAAAGACTCCCGCCAATTCCTCTTGAATTGCTTTCATGCGATCTTCTGGTAGGAGTTCATTCCGCATCCGCCACGTCTAATTTGAAGAAGGTGATTAATACATATATATGAATGAAACTCAACAGAAATGATGGTGTAATAAAATGAAATTGTGAATATTATTGCTTACGCACCTCATATTGGCTTTTAGAGTAGCACCGCTTATTTTTGCAAGTCGCGTTGTAGATGAACTCGCACACGTAGTATCCACAGTAATCATTCCCTTGTTCCTGGCACAAGCACTTTACGAGAAATAGAGGTCAATCAAACTGATAATAAAAGCATTATAAATGGCATTAATGAAAGTAGCTAGAATCAACGGGAGATGCACGGAACTAGCTAGCTAGTAGTACTTACTTTCGGGTATGTAAATTGCAGCTCCCTCGGCAGTCCTGGAGATTGTGCGGTTAATACTTTCCAAACCCTCCGAAACAAAGAAAATAATTACTTGACATCAGGAAATGAACAAAAAGTTGCCGATATGGTGCGATAATGATCGATTGAACTTACTTCTTGAGAATTTTAGTCATGTCCGCATAGGTCTCGAGATCTTTTCGTCTCGGGTCTAAGACGATTACTAGTCCCTGCTCAAGCTCAATCTCCAGGAGAATATAGTGGAAGCTGCGCACGCATGCATAACTCATCAATTACATTACTATAACCTCGAGTAATAAGGGAAACCGAATATGCACAAGACAGTAACACTCACTTGAAGTTGTAACGAAAGAGTATTTTATCTTTGTTTTGATTTATTACCAACGATTTGGGCAAGTTGGCCTCGGTTTCTTTGGCTTAAAATTAACCATAAATTCATCTATGAGATTTGTGTTAATGAACCCAATATCATACATTTCTGCTTTTCTGCATTCGACGATCTTCAATCTGCATAATATAGTGAGGATAATTATAAATACATGCAATGAAAGAGCTGAGCTATATATAGAGACTTAATGACAGAAGTAGTACTTACAGACAGTAGCAAGTGACCATTAATTTATCGAGGGCCTTCTGATTGAAAAACTGGAAGAACTCCTCAAATGGAATAGACAACAGATCAATTCCAACGAGGTCGTGCTCCTCTTTAACTCTCAGCTTCAAAGTATCCGTCCCCTTAGACTCTCTGCAGGTTTCCATGTACCAATCATGGAATCTTCGCATCATCGTTGTTAGAGATCTTTCATCTTTGACGAGAGGCTTCCCGTAATGGTATTTGTGTTCGTCCACCTCCAAGAAATCATAATGTACATCGTCGGGCAGGTAATCTCCAAGATTGGTATTGGGCAAAATCTCTGGATGATTAGAAACGATATCGCTAACCAACTTGAGCGGGGGGCACGATTGGTTCGCTTGTTCGTTGAGCTGGGCAATTTTTTTCCCAGCTCGTCATTCTGCTAACCTTCGATCACTGATAGTA
This sequence comes from Aegilops tauschii subsp. strangulata, assembly GCF_002575655.3. NCBI lineage: Eukaryota > Viridiplantae > Streptophyta > Magnoliopsida > Poales > Poaceae > Aegilops > Aegilops tauschii. Next base: position 13,071,697 of record NC_053038.3, on the reverse strand, counting down.
CTTCCCGACCGCTCCGCATCGATATATACCTTTTCAGTAATGCACTCATAGTTGTTTTTCCGTCGAGACGGTGGTGGTTTCTTCAGGGCATCGACAGTGCGCTTTACTTTCACCGGATCTATCTTCTCCTCCGGAGGTGGATGTTTCTTTGCTTTCACCGCTGCAAAGAAGTCCCTCACTTCGGCTTTCACGATCTCCGCGTTTTCCTCCACACTCATCTCGTATGGTAACTTCTCTAGAGGCTTGAGAGATGGACCGAATCTGTATTGCCTCCCGCCTCTAGCTGTACTGCTAGACGCTGGAGCAGACGGAGCGGCTGCGGCTGTCTTCTTTCCTTGCTTACGTGGCAGAGGAGAAGGACTACAACGCGCCGGAGCAGCCGGAGCGGCGGCGGGTCTCTTCCGCCCTTGCTGACGAGGCGGAGAAGGAGGAGGTTGGCTGCTCGGGCGCGCCGGCGCAGGCGGAGAAGGAGGCGGAGTGCCGCCACACGCCGGAGAAGGATGCTGAGTGCCCTGATCACTCGCCAGAGGAGGAGGCGGAGGAGGAGGCGGAGTGCCCTGACTCGCCGGAAGAGGAGGAGGAGGCGGAGGCGTCCAGTTCGGAAGGTTAATGAGCTCCTTCCGTCGTAGGCATGGAGTCTTGAGAGCATAACCCAGCCGAGTCTCCCCTTCACCGGTAGGGTGGTCAAGCTCGAGGTCCTTAAATCCCTCCGTTATTTCGTCCACCGTCACCCTAGCATATCCTTCTGGAATTGGACGGAGTGAAAAGTTGCGTCGGGTTCAGGAGGTCGAACAGAGCCGACAGCCGCCTTGACTTTGAAGTTGTGCCATTGCGTCATAAGGTGGCAATGTTGAGACTCCGTGATAGCATCCACGGGGTAGCTAGTAGGAGCCGTGAAGACAGGCTCCAGCTGAAGCAGCTCGGTGGAAGCCACGCTGCTTCTCCGCTGAGATGGCGGGGTAGCTTCGGGGGTAGCTTCGGCAGGTCGCTTCATGCGAACTGCTTCTCGTTCCTCTAGCCCTTGTACCCTTGCGTGCAGCGCCTGGAGTTGGGTTTGCTCCACTTTCTTCCTCCTCTCCTGACATTTGTAACCACCTACGTCCGGAAACCCAGCCTTCCACGGAACGGAGCCTGGCGTGCCTCATGTCCGTCCAGGGTGCTCCTGATTCCCGAGGGCCATTGTGAGCTCGTCGTTCTCTCTGTCTGGAACGAACGTCCCTTGCTGTGCTGCATCAATATACTGCTGAAGCTTCTTGACGGGTATCTCAAGTTGGTCGTTCGTCCAAACGCACTTCCCTCATACAGGGTCCAAGGTTCCGCCAACCCGAAAGAACCAAGTCCGGCAACGGTCTGGCCAGTTCAATGTCTTTGGTTCGACCCCTTTATCAAGCAGGTCATTCTGTGCCTTGGCCCACAACAGCCGGGCTTTGAGGTAGCCACCTGACCCCATGCGATGGTGAAGCTCCTTCTTCGCAGCATTTTTCTTGTTTGTCGCTGACATCTTCTTACTCTTCTCCGATGTCTTGTGGGCCACAAATGCGGGCCAGTGATCTCTGATCTTCTCATACCGGCCGGTGAATTCTGATGTCTTTTCTTGGTCGACAAACGATGTTTTCAGCTCATTCTTCCACCTCCTGAATAGATCTAACATCTTCTTAAGAGCATGAGACTTGATCAATTGCTCTTTAACTGGCTTCTCCGGATCCTCCTCTGGCGGTAGGGTGAAATTTGCCTTCAACGCGGTCCAAGGATCATGTTTCTGCATATCATTGACATAAGACACCTCAGGGTCTTCCTTCTTAGGCTTAAACCATTGGTGGATGCTGATCGGGATCTTGTCCCTAACAAGAACCCCGCACTGAGCAGAAAAGGCTTCCTTGGTCCGGATGGGTTCAATCGATTGGCCATCGCGTGCGATTGCTGTGATCGTGAACCTTTCATCCAAGCGCAACTTTTTCTTCGGGCCTCGTTTCTTTACCGAAGTTGTGCTCGATCCGGAGGGCTGGAAAAAAGAAGAAGCACGAGAGTTAATATGTGTACATACCAAAACAATGAATGCATCAATTAGCTAGTCAGCACAGGCTTAATTAATATATATACCTGGTCGGACTATGTTCGGTCACCGGAGCCGTCATCACGGTCTCCTTCTTGCACCGGCATTCGGTTACCGGAGCCATCATAATCATGTCTTTCCTCCTCCATTGTTCGATCACCGTAGCCTGCTTCTTCACCCTGTCCTTCCAGACCATTATTGCCGTTAAGATACGACAAGACATCAGTTCCGCCTAAGATTATGTCCCCCAATACCTCTTCTGCTGCCTCGTATCGTCCGTGCTCCATTGTTTCTGCAAATATTACAACATGGCAATTATTATACAAACATGACAGCAGGTGGATATATTAGTGGCAAACGTAGACCTAGCTACCTAATCACAACAAGGAATCATATTAGTGGCCTCGACGCTTCTCTAGGGTTTGGGGTGGCCTCGGCAACGCTTCAAGGGTTCGGGGTGGCCTCGACGACAACGCTCTTTTAACTTGGTAAATTTGGGTGGCCTCGGCAGCGCTTCTAGGGTTTGGATCAACTTGTGCACATTGTGACCCTCTACGCACCCTATTTCCCGACCCTCGACCCTCGAACCCTAGGCCCCTCGACGACCCTCGAACCCTCGACCCTAGTTCCCGACCCTCGCCCCTCGAACCCTCGGCGACCCCCCCCCCCTCACGTCGAAGTTATCGGGGAGGGGGTATATCGACCCCCCCCTCCTCATGTAAGAAGAGGAAAAAAGATCGAAGAAGAAAAGAGGAGAAGAAGAAAGGAATAGAGAGAAGATCGAAGAAAAAAAAGAAGAAAAAAAGAGGAGAAGAAGAAAAAATAGAATTCTATTTTTTTTCTTCTCCTCTATTCCTTTCTTCTTCTTCTCTTTTTTTCTTCTTTTTTTCTCTTCTTATTTATTTCTCTTATTCTTCCTCTCCTCTTCGTCTCCTTCTTCTTCTCCTTCTTCCTCTTCTTATTTTCTAAAAATGTAACTTTTGCATATATAAAACATTTCTAAAAATGTAACTTTTGCATATATAAAACTTTTTCTTCTTCTAACTTTTTCATACATAGATAAAACTTTTCTAAAAATCTAACTTTTGCATATATGAACATATATACACAGAGAACATACATACATATATATATTTCTATAAAAATGCAAAAAACAAATCATCATATATATGAACAAAAAATCTGAAAAAAAACAGGACATATAATCATATATACACACATACATATAAACACACATATACATATAATCTGAAAAAAAAACATCATATATATGAAAAAAAACAGAGAGGAAGGCCGGCAGTCGGACCGTACGTGGCGGCGGCGTGTGGTCGGGGCAGGCCGGGGGCGTGGGGCAGCGTCGGGGCAGGGAAACGGGCGCGGCCGGGGCGGCGCGTCGGGACAGGGGCGCACGGACCGGGGGCGGCGCGTCGGGGCAGGGCAAGGGCGCGGGGCGGCGCGTCGGGGCAGGGCAAGGGCCCGGGGCGACAGCGACGAGGAGCGGGCGGCGAAGACGACGGCGACCGCGGGGCGGCGATGGCGAGCACGGGCAGCCTGGCGGCGTCGATGAGTTGGGCGTCATCAGGGGGTAAATGGTCGATGAAACTGAAAAATTTACAAGTCCTGCTTATATACACAGCGCATTGGTCCTGGTTCATGGCACAAACTGGGACGAATACCCCCCCCCCTTTGGTCCCGATTCGTGCCACCAATCGGGACCAAAGGTCTCTTTTCAGCAGCCCAAAGGGCGGGAAGCGAAGGCCTTTGGTCCCGGTTGGTGGCACCAACCGGGACTAAAGGGGGGCATTGGTCCCGGTTGGTGCCATGAACCGGTACCAATGCACCCCTTCAGTCCCGGTTGGTGCCACCAACCGGGACCAAAGGCCTTGTGCTGCCAATCGCGGCCAAAAGTTTAGTCCCACCTCGCTAGCTGAGAGAGCTCGAGAGTGGTTTATAAGCGCTGCTGCGCCCACCCTCTCGAGCTCCTCTCAACTACAGGCTTTCCGGCCTACCTGTCACTTTGTGCATGTGGGCCTACTGGGCCTATTGCGGGCCTGAATCCTGGCCCATGGTTGGGTTTCTAGTGGTATTCAGACCGTGGTGGCCCAGTAGGTGGCACTTTTTTGTGTTCTTTGTTGTTTTATTTATTTTATTTTGTTTCTACTTACAACAAAACACTTACTATTGCTATTTTATTTTATTTTGTTTTGTTTCTACTTATTTATTAAAGTTTATTTTGTTTATACTTATTTATTTTATTTTGTTTCTACTTATTTATTTTATTTTATTTCTACTTATTTATTTTATTTTGTTTTTATTTATAATGTTCTGAACGGAAAATACTTTGATACTTTTTGCCACATCATCAATTTTCAACCCTTTCTGACTTTATTTGTTATTTTTCATGCATTTACTGTTTTTTTGAGCTATAAGACCCTGAAATTCAAAAGCATTTCAAATGATCTCTGAAAAGGTTGAAAGTTGGCATGGTATCATCATTTCACCCACATAGCATGTGCTAAAAAGTTGAGAGGTTACAGCAAAAACTAGATGCACTTCGTGTATAAAACGGACAATCTCTTTCTAAGTATCAGGGTTTCATACGGAAACTCATATGTTACAAAGGGATTTCATTTTTTTGAACTTATTTGAATTCCAGACTTTTTATGTGTTCAAAAGGCACCATTCAAAGCCACATCATCAATTTGCAACCCTTTCTGACTTCATTTGTTATTTTTCATGCATTTACTGATTTTTTTTGAGCTATAAGACCCTGAAATTCAAAAGCATTTCAAATGAACTCTGAAAAGGTTGAAAGTTGGCATGGTATCATCATTTCACCCACATAGCATGTGCAAAAAAGTTGAGAGGGTTACGGCAAAAACTAGATGCACTTCGTGTACAAAACGGACAATCTCTTTCGAAGTATCAGGGTTTCATACGGAAACTCATCTGTTACAAAGGGATTTCATTTTTTTTGAACTTATTTGAACTCCAGACTTTTTGTGTGTTCAAAATGCACCATTCAAAGCCACATCATCAATTTTCAACCCTTTCTGACTTCATTTGTTATTTTTCATGCATTTATTGATTTTTTTGCGCTATAAGACCCTGAAATTCAAAAGCATTTCTAATGAACTCTGAAAAGGTTGAAAGTTGGCATGATATCATCATTTCACCCACATAGCATGTGCTAAAAAGTTGAGAGGTTTAGGGCATGGACAACACATAAAACCATTCTGCTTGTTTGTCTCAGCCACTTCGAGAAAATTATGCAGGCCCTTAATGTACTCGGAGGTGTGTCTGTCATCGTACATCCATTGCCGGTTCATCTGCGTGCATTATATATAATTATGTGTGTCAAAAACCATTACAGATTCACATGGATAGATAAGTGACCAAATTAATAGAAGTTCATCATCACATTAAAACAAAGTACATACATAGTTCAAATTGAACAACATATAGTTGTCCAGAGCATCTAGTTAAACCATACATTGAAACTATGTAAAACCTTTCAATGCAACAACAAATGCGATCATAATCACAACCAAGGTAACAATTGATCCAACGGTATAATGATACCAAGCCTCGGTATGAATGGCATATTTTCTAATCTTTCTAATCTTCAACTGCATTGCATCCATCTTGATCTTGTGATTATCGACGACATCCGCAACATGCAACTCCAATATCATCTTTCCTCCTTAATTTTTTTATTTTTTCCTTCAAGTAATTGTTTTCTTCTTCAACTAAATTTAACCTCTCGACAATAGGGTCGGTTGGAATTTCCGGTTCAACTACCTCCTAGATAAATAAAATATATGTCAACATGATGGGCATAATTGTCATAAACAATAAATGAACCAAATAGTTATAAAAGATAATATATATATATATATATACCACATCTGAATCATAGCCAGGACGAGGGCCGACGGGGGCAGATACCAAAACCATCGCACCATATAATAACAAGCAATAATAAAAGTAAAAAAATTAGACAAGTATCTATTTAAAGTAAGATTTTTTTTTCTTTCCCAAGAAGATAAGAACAAGAGGCTCACCACGGCGGTGCCGGCGACGAGATCGGCGCGGGCGATCGACGGCAGTAAAGACGGGGACGGGACGTGACGGACCGCTAAATCTAGACAAATCTCGGGGAAAATAGAGCTTGGAGGTCGAGCTTCGAGAGGAGAAAGCTTAACTAGTGTGGCTCGAGCATTTTATCGAACACCTCATGTGCATAGGAGGTGAGCTAGAGCACCACAAAGCTCTCCCCTCGCCGGCCAGAAAAAACAGAGCACTGTGGAGTGCTCTGCTCGCAGGCGAGGGGTATATATAGGCAAATCATTGGTCCCGGTTCATAGCTGGAACCGAGACTAAAGGACCCCCTTACGTCCCGGTTCTAGGCACGAACCGGGACCAATGTCTGTGGGCCAGGAACGAGGTCCATTGGTCCCGGTTCGTGCCTAGAACCGGGACAAATGGGTCCACACGAACCGGGACAAATGCCTCCCGAGGCTCGGCCGGCCCCGTGGGCGCACGAACCGGGACGTATGCCCCATAGGTCCCGGTTCGTGACAGAACCGGGATTAATGGGCTGGCCAGGCCCCAGCCAAAGCCCTGTTTTCTACTAGTGGTTGCAACGCACGGGCATTTATACTAGTATTATCAGAGAGATCAAGCAAAGTATGGAGGAACGTGACTCTTCTATTACTCGTATATGTCGTAGTGGCAATAGTGTTAGTCATTCCATGGCAAACTTTGGTAGGGCTAATGGTCGAACTATGGGTTGGCTAGGGTCCGGCTCTGTTGCTCTACGAGATTGTACTCCATAATTTTTTTGTAATAAAGAGTATTTTGCAAAAAAAGAAAAACTCGTCTCAACCAGTTTCCAAGAAAAAACAGAATAACTGGATTCGATCGAGTCCTTATCTTGCACGCATCAGATTCGTATCCGTTTTGAACAACATAATCATTAGTTTTTCTTATTGCACAAGGCATCGATAATTAAGTAGTCGATGCTCTTCATTATATATATGTGTAGAAGCGAATACGGTATTACGGCCGAAGCAAATCAAGTTGGACCGGCGGCGTTTTGCATTGCCTCTCAAACTCACGAGCCGGCTTCGTTTCCGTCGTCGATTTCGCCGACTTCGATCACTTCAGCCATAGTTAACAACAAGATGCATTCCACCACCTTCCCCGCAGTAAAACGAAGATGCATGTCTCCTTCCCAGCTGCCTCCGGCAACCCGGTGCACCACATCGCGCGACGTGTGCTCCGGCGCATATTCCTGGCCAGCCTGGGAGTCGCTGCATGCAGATTTGGTTTGCCTGGTCGCGTCGGCCTTGCTGGCCAGAGGAGATCTACTGGACTACGTCCGCTTCCGTGCCGTCTGCGCGCACTGGCGATCGGCCACGCTCTCTCCACGCGGCCGCGGGGTTGTTGATCCGTGCTTCCATCCACGCCGCTGGATGATGTTCCCAGAGGACCGTGGCCTTTACCCTGGACATCCGGAGCTGGGTGGCTACATCCGCTTCTTTAACCTAGACTCAGGTGCCTTTGTCCGCGTCTGTCTGCCATTGTTCAGGAACCACTGTATTCTTGATTCTGTCTGTGGCCTCCTCCTCCTCCAGAGGGACAAGGACGCAGCCATCCGTCTTCTACACCCTTTCACCCGTGACATTGTTGAGCTTCCACGGCTCACCACTCTCGCCACACAAATGCCCGGGGGAACAAATTGGTCGCTCCAGCGGATGAGATTCATCTCTACGTGTGCTTCGTTTGTTGCAGGAGTCGTCACTGTCTTGCTTACCTTTAATATGTTTGATGGTGTGGCTGTGGCTACCTCCCTAGACATGCAATGGACAATGCTCAGTTGGGAATGCCCAGCGTGGTCATATCCGGTTTCATTACACGGCAAGCTATACGTGGTTGATATTCCAGAAATCGATGTGACGGGTTCACCATTGATTTTCGAGCTGGACGCAGCGTACCACCATCGAGCCACACCAAAGCTGATCTTCACATGCCCCAGAGAGAAGCGCCTCTACTCGTGCTATCTGGTAGAGCATGGCTCGGAGATCTTAGTGGTTTGCCATGACGACGATTTCCTATCCCATATTACTGTCTATAGACTTGCCGATCTTGTCTTGGGGAAATTTATCCCGGTAACAGACATCGGAGAAAACACTATATTCATGGGACAAAGGAATATCTGTGTATCTTCCAAGGCATTTCCTACCGTCGAGGCCAATACTATTGTCTACTACCGTCCGATCAATAACCGTTTTGCACAGTACCATATCAGTAACCGCACCTGGTCACGGGCATTAGATCGGAGCAGCCTAAATGGCCGTGCACAAGGCCCCCGTAGCCCTATGTGTCATATCTTAACTTGCTGCTCTCCCGCGCATTGGTACGTACATATGTGGGTTTCTTTTGGTGCATGATAATAGCAACCATATTGTTATTTATAATACACTTGGTTAACTATGGTTGTCTTTTTTTCTCTGTGCTTGTAGGAACAAAGGACTAGATTACCCATCTACAGGTTGTAGACGACCAGAGTGGGAGGTGAAACAAGAGTTTCGAACTGGGGTACAAACGTCATCAATCTTATTCTACTTGATACTATATAATAGTTTTTTAACCCTGAAAATGCAGAACAATTGTTCTACGGCAATTTTCCGTCATATGAAAGAAGAACAATTGAACTGGGATTTACAATAGGATGTACTACTACGCCATGCAATGTTTTTTTATTCGGATTTAGGGTCTTCTGCTTTTGTATTCTACACAACCAAATTAACTCTAATTAAGCTTGTAAAATGATGGACAAAATCAGTGCTGGAGAATATCAGTGCGTAGCTATTTTCCCTATGATGACGTTGTTCTGCTTTTTATGGTGTTATATAATGTTGATTATATGTTAGCATTGCTGGTATCACCCAATTATGTCTTCTTTTGTGCTTAATTATATATTTATTTCTCTTTCAGGCATAAATTAATGACATCTGTATGGGAAGCTAGCAATGGAGGACTTATGGCACCATGCTTCATCGCAACTGGATCATGTCTAGATCTTGCTATTGCAGTATATCAAAATTGTCGGGCCAGCCCATTAGCATATGTTGATTTACAAAGAGATTAAACGTTATAACTTAATGCATGATTCATGGTTCGGGCATGACAAACATTAATGGAAAGAAATTTCATTCTTCTAATCCTACATGATTTATCACCTTCCACGGTGGAGTAAGGTAGTATTAAAAGCCAGTGGAATTAGCTCTCGCTAGGGTACCTTCCCTGCCCCCCTCCGCTGCCGCAGGCCGGCCTAGCCCCCCCTCCCGCGCGCTGGCCGCTGGCCGCCGGTCACTCGAACCCAGCCCCACCCCTCTCCCCCCTCCCAGATCCGCCATTGTGCCGCCTCCCCGGGAGGTGGCCGGGGCGACGCGTGCCCCCTTCTCTCTCTCGGTGGTCCACCCCCAACTCCCTGCTGAAATTTGGGATGAGCTTTAGGCCCATATAGCAATTTCTGAAAAATCTCTTAAGGGCCCATGTGGGTTTATTGGCACTAGGTGTAATGGAAAGTTTAGTCCCACCCCGGAAGTTGGAGAGGAGTTGGACCTCCTTATAAGGGTTTCCCTTCTACATGCTATTGGAGCTTGAGAAGAGAAGAGGCCCTCACACACTCCTCCGCCGCCAGCCTTGTCACGACGCGCCGCGGGTTGCGGGAATGAGCCGAGCCGAGCTCACACCTACGTGCTTATTTTTGCAAGTCAAAGAGTTTTCTGACAGCTGGGCCACGATCTGAGACGTCGGATCATGAACTGTCACGGACTCGAACGCCTACATAAGTGTGCGGTGTCTCCTAACCCTAGCCGCCATGAACAGATCACATCTGCTCCACGCGCACGACAGTCGCCGTTCCTTTGCTGTTGTTGCCGCCGGTGACTCCATCCCGTCCACCGCGTACACGGTCGACGGGAGAGCAGGTCTCCGAAACCCCGCCTCCCGGATCCTATACAGGAGAGAGACGAATAGGTTTTTGGGAAGCAACTACGCAACTGCTCGCATCCGTTCGTCTGCTTCCTCTACGTCCGCATCGCCTTCACCACCCTCAGTCCGACGCCGACCGTCTCGCCGTTGAGAAGCTCGAGGCCGACAAGAAGGCCGCCGAGGACGCAGCTGCTACCACCGCCGCTGCGGCCTCTGCATGGCCTACTGGAGGGTATAACTCGTTTATCCCGCTCCTACTGTTTTCTGTTTTAGCCATGCTAGCGTTATACGTAGATCTGTCTGCAATTAGCGTAGTATTCCCTCCGTTCCCAAATATAAGTCTTTCTAGAAATTTCAACAAATGACTACATACGGAGCAAAATGAGTAAACCTACACTTTAAAATATGTCTATATCATCTGTATGTTGTTGTCCATTTGAAATGTCTAAAAAGACTTATATTTAGGAATCGAGGGAGTATGTGCTTGCATGATTGAATATCGATATATGTGATTATTTCTGTCAATGCCAAGGTAGTGATTTACTCATGGATTATATTAATCGAAAAATTGCCTATTTACTCAACACTCCCCCCCCCCCCCCCCCGCCACCCCCGGCGCTGGCCCAGGTGTTGTCGGTGGCGGCGGGACTTCCTGTCCCTGCGCGCGCATTTTCCCTTTCTGGGGCAGGGGACGGCGGCGATCGGGGCCCTGCGGGATCCATCTGGGTCCTAGTAGGCCGGCCCCCGGCGCGGCTTCGTCGCCTTCTGCACGGTGGGGAGGAGGAGGAGCTCGGACCGGGGGCGGCGACACCGACGGCGTGCCTGGCAGGAGCTTTACGGGAAGTGAGTGCTCAGCTGGGCCTATGGGACCATGGGCCTGGTATGCTCCTACTATTGCGTCCGATCGGCTACCGTCATTGACAGTGGAGGCTGAGCCCTCCCGCGTGCCGACGGTGCTGCTGCCGCTAGTCCCGATTCCTCTTCCTCGTTGTGCAGACCTCACTTCGTGGTGCCATGGTAAGACAGCGTGGAAGCTTCAAGACCATGTTGGCGCAGGGTGGGGGTCGGTTGGTGGCGGGCTCCGGAGCGCCCAAGGTGAAGGTTGGGATCGGGAGAAATCCCTACCGGCCACTCCGACGCCGACGCGGTGGCGCCTGAGAGTGCCGCCAGACCTTCCTGGAGGGCGTCGGGGGCCACCCTTCCTCTCCCCTGGCCGCATACCGGGGGAAACCCTTGGTAGCAGCGTCGTCGTCATCGCGTCCCTTCTCGGAGGTGTTAATTGGTACCGGCGCTTCGGAGTCTAGGAGCTCGGTGGGAGATTTCCACTGGACGCAGTGGTCGCGAGGCTTCTTCGTTATTGTCGATCCGCCGTTGTCAGCATTTGTTTCTTTTGTATTTTCCTTTTGGGTTCTTTTGGGCGTATTTGTGCTACTTTCGTCCAGCACCTATCGTTGGTTGTATCGGTTGATTGCTTTATAATACAAAGCGGGGAACCCTTTTTTGTCAGTAGGTAGTACTAGTACTTCTAATATTAGGGTCCTCCATGATTGGCAGTTTATGAATGTTATCTTAATTGTGTAGTACCGGCACTCGATGAAGGGTTTTATGTCACGCTAATTGTGTTCAGCCAAATGGATGGTGGCTTGCTTTGGGCTAACCCATATGTACGTGTGATTAGTTATAAGTGTTCTAAAAGAAGTGCGATTAGTAACGAGCACTAGACTATGACGTGTCAGTTTTTTCGTTATTGCAATTGACCTGGAAAGGTGGGTTGAGGAGGATGAATCCCTTGCGTTGTCTTGCCCGTACGTCTTCCTCTTTGGCCAGTGAATTATGAGATGTCCTAATTTCTGGTTTAACTGCTCTTTCTCTGCGTAAGCTTTTAGAGTCAAGAGACTCCTTGGCCAGTCTGAACCCTGTTCAGTTCAATAAGGATACAGTCAGGTTGCAAAATATCTGAGTTCTGCAGTTCACAAGATCGATAAAAGCATGTTAGCCAAGAGTACTCAAGGATTTCTCAATACTACAAGTCTAAATATACAATATTGGAAGTACTAGTAGATATCCCTGTATCACGTAGTAGCTCAGCAGTTGCACATTTGCTTGGCAGTGCAGATCAAAGGATGGAGAAACAAGCCTATTTTCTACTCCCTCTGTCCCATAAAGTCTAGTGTCAAAAACACGTCTTACATTACGAAACGGAGGGAGTACAATTTTGTAGGGACTGTCTAATCTTCAGTAGACTGTTTTCCATTTAGGTTAAAGTCAATTATTTTTTTGTCATATGGTGGGTTGACATGTGTCTTGTTCTCAGTCATGTTGTCGCGGGAAAAGTCGACTGACTTCACCTATGCTCAGATCTATAATACCTAAATAGTTCATCCCCATTATCTTATTTCTTTTAACATGCAAGCTATCCATATCAACAACCCAGGCACATCATCTTTTCCTTATAGACTTACAGATTGGACCCACCGCTGGTTAACTAGCTATGGTCAAGCCACGTCATCTATCATCTGCTGATGCCATCATGTTTTTGCACCGAGAAACTATGTCCCAAACGGTGCACTGAGTGCCGTGTGACTCTCGATCTTCTGGTTGAACGCTTAGTTAGGATTAAATATGTCTTCGTTCGCATCGACTGTATCCGAAGAGATATGATCGCTCACCTTTATTTACCATCGTTGGCATCTCAAAATCATTAATCTGAACGTGGCCAGCGCCTCCAGGTCACACCATCATCCACCTTGAAACCAATACGGAGGGGGGAGGGTAGGGAGAGGCGGAACAGAGATAGAACGGCAGCGTGCGGGCTGTGTGAGGTCTGCATCTCGGACCTCCCCAACATGCCGCGGCTGCAGATCCTGCAGATTGCCGCTCAAATCAGCTATCCACTGTTGGCGCCGCCGCCTTGCAGCGCCGGTCTTCTTCTACCTCGAGCTCTCTCACACAAGAGAACACACACACACTTCTTTCATGGTTTCTCACAGGAACTTATACACACGCACTAACCCGGCCGCTATGCCCGGCCACTAACAGCACGCACACATTGGCCAGCCGCCACACTCGGCGCTGCTAACCCCACTAACTAATTCCTACATGCATGCATGTCCAGCCATCCACTCAACTGCAACGACCTTTTCTCTAGGCCACTAACTAACTCCACGACTAGGCTAATCCTGCATGCACTAACCAACACTACTAGCTTTCCATGTAAACGTGATCACGTCTCTACGTTGGTACACAGCCGCAGCTTTTAGTGTCACATGTCAACTACATGCATGCATGATCTAATCAGCACTAATAACAAGATTAGTTCCAACATCCACACCGGCACGCTGTGCTCACTGCTCACGGTGGCACGAGGTTTGGGATGAGTGGCGGCTCGTGTCCTCCTCACTCAGCCTCCGAGTCCGGTCAGGCGGGTAGCTAGGAGACGGGAGACTAGATCGCGTACTCACGGTGACTCGATCCAGCCAATCACGTCAAGGTGCTACTCAGCCTGGGCGGAGATGCACTCGGTTAGAACCAGACCTTGCCGTCCAACGTGCGGGACATGGCCACCTACCTATTGTCAACTTGATTTTCAACCTCGACGGGTCCCTTACCGGCTGCGGCTGCACACAACACGGGGTGTTTGTTCTGCGACAACCCACCGTGCCTGTTCGCGCCCAGAGACACAAGCACTCTATTGACCGTTTCTGCTCCGGTGCCCCACCCCCCCCCCCCCCCCCCCCCCCCAATGAACGCTCGGAGCGTGAAACACAAGGATGGCTGAGATCTGTCAAAAACGATTCCTGAAGAGGGGCACGATCGTCTTTTTTATGTCCGCGTAGAGCGCGCGTTGTCGGTGTCAAAACCGGCAGATCTCGGATAGGGGGTCCCGAACTGTGCGTCTAAGGTGATGGTAACAGGAGGCGGGGGACGATGTTTACCCAGGTTCGGGCCCTCTCTATGGAGGTAATACCTTACTTCCTGCTTGATTGATCTTGATGAATATGAGTATTACAAAAGTTGATCTACCACGAGATCGTAATGGCTAAATTCCTAGAAGTCTAGCCTATATGATTATGATTGCCTCTACGGACTAAACCCTCCGGTTTATATAGACACCGGAGGGGACTAGGATTGTACAAAGTCGGTTACAGAGAAAGGAATATTCATATCGATACGCCAAGCTTGCCTTGCACGCCAAGGAGAGTCCCATCCGGACACGGGACAGAACCTTCTGTCTTGTATCTTCACGGCCCATCAGTCCGGCCCACGTAACATAGTCCGGACGCCCGAGGACCCCCCAATCCAGGACTCCCTCAGTAGCCCCTGAACCAGGCTTCAATGACGATGTGTCCGGCGCGCAGATTGTCTTCGGCATTGAAAGGCGGGTTCCTTCTCCAAATACTCCAAAATAGCCTTCCGAACACAGGAAGCGTTTCCGACTCTGCAAAACAAATACCACACACAACCGCAGAGAGTATAATATTTCACGAGTCCAATCTGCTGACAACTTTTAATAGCGTGACATCACGTCACCACCCGGTTATTATTTCGAACCGTTTTTTAGCCTGCCGCCCCATATTTCGAGATGCGGTTTCATTGGCACGTCTTGTCAAAGCAGAGATTGTGTCCCCTCATTGCGGGTTTTTCATCAATACGGGCGTGGATAACCCAACCGTTCTGTTGGCATGATTCCTCAGGAATAGGCAGGTTTTAAGGCCTAGGAGGAGGCATTTGATATTCATCGCCTTTATAAAGGGGCTAAGACACGTCTTTCTCCTTTACGCCAACCCTTTCCTCAACCTTTCCAACCTCGAGTTCCAGCACCCAAGGTTCAATTTAATTGCTTCGCGTTTCCCAGTCATGTCCGGACCCGGTCCTCAAGGCCGATGGATGGCTTCCTCTGTCACAGAGGAGGATATTGTGAAGCTCCGGGCGGCAAGGTACCTGACCGCGGAAATCCCCCACAGGCTTCCTGCTCAAGGGCAGGTTATTCCTACTCCCAGATCCGGCGAGAGGGTCGTATTCATCTCCCACTTCCTCCGAGGGCTAGGGTTCGCTCTTCATCCCTTCGTTCGAGGGCTCATGTCTATTACGGGCTAGATTTTCACGATCTATCTCCGGACTCCTTTCTTCATGTCTCGGCGTTCATCATTATGTGTGAGGCCTTCCTCCGTATTCCCCCACACTTCGGCTTGTGGCTCAAGACCTTTAATGTGACGCCGAAGGTAGTCGACAGGAAAAAAGCGGAGTGCGGTGGCGCTATAGTAGGCAAACTCACCAATACTCCTTGGCCAAAAGGCTCCTTCACAGAAACTTCCAACCTATGGCAGCGGGAGTGGTTTTATATCACTGAACCCCGTGGTACCAAGTGTGCAGCTACACCTGCGTTCCGATCCGGCCCTCCGTTACGGCTTGCATCATGGATTAATAAGGGGCTGGACTGGGGATCAATTGATGAAGTGCGGACGCTGCAAAGCCGCATCCGGAGCCTCATTGAAAAGGACACCGGCCTTATCAACGTAATCCAAGTAATGCTAGTCCGCCGGGTCCTATCGTGCCAGCGACGGCCTCTCCGCATGTGGGAGCTCAATCCGGAAGGACCACGAACCCTTCAGCACTTCTTTGGCACGACGCTCAGAGGAATGTGGAAATTATTCTTCGGGACACGAAAACAGTGGCCGGATACTACAGAAGACCTTGGCCTTGACTGCAAACATCCGGATACCTTAATAAGCACTCAACTCCTGAACACAGCTTAGTTAAATATCTCATAACAATATACTGAGAAAACCATATTCGGCCAGGGCTGGATAAAGAAGGCGGAGAGAATTAGGTGTTCGGCCCCTCTTCCCGAAGACTCAGCTGATCCGGTGTTAACAAGGATGCTGGTTCCGGCACCATATCAAGTGTCGGCGAAGGAAGACAAGGAGGAGAGCAAGAAGGCCCAAGGTGGCCCTCATTCTGGAGGCACGCCAGACACCATGTCCGGGGAGATTAGAACTCCCCCTTCCGAAGACAAAAGGGAAGGAGAAACTGGCATCCCTTCTCCCCGTGGGAAGAAGAGGACCGCCTCCGAATAATTGAAGATAAAGGCTTCTAAGCGAGGGAAGATATCCCTGTCAGGCGGTTCCGGTTCGGGAGACGACGTTGTCACGCGGTTCCTCCGTAAGGATAAGCCCTTAGCCGAATCGTAAGTGAACAAGGGTGTCTTAAACATATCTCGTTCTTTCCTGGTTGCAAGGGTAACATTTAAAATATATGTTTGCATTCCGGCATGCAGCCTTCCTCCACAGTCCTCCTCCTCGGGGGATCTTCTTCCGGAGATGATGGAAAGCGAGACGCCTCCGCAGACCTCCCCGTCCAATGAGGCAGACGACTCCGAGGTGTCGTCCCGGAGGATCTCTCCCGATCAACAAGTGGTGCGAAGGACAATGAAGACTAGGCCCGAAGGTGATACTTCGGCCGTCCAGGGTCCGGGGTGTGCGGCCCCTACGGGGACCAACAATAAAGGCCCTAGACTATCCGGTTTACAGCCGGGGACGACTCTAGGGGTGAATAAGCATATCCCTTCGAAGGGTGTCCGTACTCCCGCAGCCGTTCCCAGGAATTCAGAGGCGCCGGATACATTGATGGGTATGTTGCAACATGTGTCTGTCTCGGAGGAACATCGTACCTTAATGGGTATGGTAGTTGAGAGGGTTCTGTCCGCGAGAAGCGGATTGAATGAAGCCTTCATGGGCCTGCTAAGAGGCCTCGAAGTATGCAATGTAATATTTTCAATTGTGTTATAAATGCAAAATGCGCCTGTGTATAGATAGTAGCCCCTGAGACTCTGGTTGGCGTCCAAAGGGAGGCGGTCAGAGGATCAAGAAAGATATGCCCAGGAAATAATCTGACTAATTGGAACACAGGCTGTTACATCCCTGGCGACTGCCCAAGCTACAGAGGTTGCAGATCTAAAGCAGAAACTTGATGTGGCGGATGATGACATCGCGTTGATTAACAGGCGGCTCGACGAGGCGCAAGGTATGTCTTTGGGGCAGTCAGTATATGCAAGTACTATAATATGAGCATGACGCTGGGAATTGTATACTGAGATATGCATAACTGCAGATAGTGCCGCCGCAGTTGAGACCCTTTGGGCTGAGCTTGCCCGGGCCAAGGAGCAAGCCAGGTTGAGTAATGCGGCTGCCGAAAGGGCAGCTGCTGAATTAAAAGCCGAACAGGCTGCTCAGCGCCAGTGCGAGGTGAGAATATCTACTATGGCACTTGAGCTAAAGGATGCCACCAGCCGATGCGAATTTCTCAAGGAAGATAACAAAACCAGAACGGCCGATCTTGACAAGGCCTTACAAGAGGCGAGGGAAGCACGGTCCGAGTCCAGAGCGGCTCGGGAGGAGATCCGGCAAGCTGGGGAGATCGCGGCCGGTAAGCCTTTTTTATTACAAACTAAATTCGGCGATCCGAAGTATGCCCCGCTTAATCAAATGTGGATTTCTCCAGACGCATTTTTTGACTTGCTGAAAAGTGTCTCCGATGCGACCCAGTTTTTCCAAGCGCAAGAAGGACATGAGACAGAAAAGCTTTTCTGGTCACAATTCAGCATGCCAAAGCATCTGCTGTTGCTGAACGAACAGATGGCCCAGTGGGCCGAGCTCCACAAGATATCCGGATCTACCATGAAGGACGTCGTGGTCCGGCTGTGGCCGACTGAGCCAATTCCGAATAATTATTTCGGTTTGGTGCAGCGACTTGTTGATGTGGTGCCGCGTATCGACGCCGTTAAGCAGTCAATGTGCATAGAAGGTGCACGGATGGCCTTTGCCCGCGTCAAGACGTACTGGGCGAAGATGAAGGCCACTGATATTGCAACGAAAAGTCCACCCAAGGGCAAGGACCATCACACGCCAGAGCATTATTTTGAGGATGTCCTAGAGGGTGCCCGCTTTATAGAGGGTCAGTGCTCGAAAGATATTATGTTTGAGTGAAATGTACCAAATTGTAAAAACAATATTATGATATATTAGGGCTATGTTTTTATACTTTTGCCTCAAAGTTTTTGGTGCCTCCTGTGCGGCCGTTTTTTATATAATCTGAAAGTTTACCAGTTGTCGGCACAGGCTTAATTAATATATATACCTGGTCGGACTATGTTCGGTCACCGGAGCCGTCATCACGGTCTCCTTCTTGCACCGGCATTCGGTTATCGGAGCCATCATAATCATGTCTTTCCTCCTTCATTGTTCGATCACCGTAGCCTGCTTCTTCACCCTGTCCTTCCAGACCATTATTGCCGTTAAGATACGACAAGACATCAGTTCCGCCTAAGATTATGTCCCCCAATACCTCTTCTGCTGCCTCGTATCGTCCGTGCTCCATTGTTTCTGCAAATATTACAACATGGCAATTATTATACAAACATGACAGCAGGTGGATATATTAGTGGCAAACGTAGACCTAGCTACCTAATCACAACAAGGAATCATATTAGTGGCCTCGACGCTTCTCTAGGGTTTGGGGTGGCCTCGGCAACGCTTCAAGGGTTCGGGGTGGCCTCGACGACAACGCTCTTTTAACTTGGTAAATTTGGGTGGCCTCGGCAGCGCTTCTAGGGTTTGGATCAACTTGTGCACATTGTGACCCTCTACGCACCCTATTTCCCGACCCTCGACCCTCGAACCCTAGGCCCCTCGACGACCCTCGAACCCTCGACCCTAGTTCCCGACCCTCGCCCCTCGAACCCTCGGCGACCCCCCCCCTCATGTCGAAGTTATCGGGGAGGGGGTATATCGACCCCCCCCCCTCCTCATGTAAGAAGAGGAAAAAAGATCGAAGAAGAAAAGAGGAGAAGAAGAAAGGAATAGAGAGAAGATCGAAGAAAAAAAAGAAGAAAAAAAGAGGAGAAGAAGAAAAAATAGAATTCTATTTTTTTTCTTCTCCTCTATTCCTTTCTTCTTCTTCTCTTTTTTTCTTCTTTTTTTCTCTTCTTATTTATTTCTCTTATTCTTCCTCTCCTCTTCGTCTCCTTCTTCTTCTCCTTCTTCCTCTTCTTATTTTCTAAAAATGTAACTTTTGCATATATAAAACTTTTCTAAAAATGTAACTTTTGCATATATAAAACTTTTTCTTCTTCTAACTTTTTCATACATAGATAAAACTTTTCTAAAAATCTAACTTTTGCATATATGAACATATATACACAGAGAACATACATACATATATATATTTCTATAAAAATGCAAAAAACAAATCATCATATATATGAACAAAAAATCTCAAAAAAAACAGGACATATAATCATATATACACACATACATATAAACACACATATACATATAATCTGAAGAAAAAAAACATCATATATATGAAAAAAAACAGAGAGGAAGGCCGGCAGTCGGACCGTACGTGGCGGCGGCGTGTGGTCGGGGCAGGCCGGGGGCGTGGGGCAGCGTCGGGGCAGGGAAACGGGCGCGGCCGGGGCGGCGCGTCGGGACAGGGGCGCACGGACCGGGGGCGGCGCGTCGGGGCAGGGCAAGGGCGCGGGGCGGCGCGTCGGGGCAGGGCAAGGGCCCGGGGCGACAGCGACGAGGAGCGGGCGGCGAAGACGACGGCGACCGCGGGGCGGCGACGGCGAGCACGGGCAGCCTGGCGGCGTCGATGAGTTGGGCGTCATCAGGGGGTAAATGGTCGAT
Organism: Aegilops tauschii subsp. strangulata; assembly: GCF_002575655.3. Lineage (NCBI taxonomy): Eukaryota > Viridiplantae > Streptophyta > Magnoliopsida > Poales > Poaceae > Aegilops > Aegilops tauschii. The sequence continues at coordinate 13,051,951 of NC_053038.3, read as the reverse complement.
GAAACTGAAAAATTTACAAGTCCTGCTTATATACACAGCGCATTGGTCCTGGTTCATGGCACAAACTGGGACGAATACCCCCCCCCCTTTGGTCCCGATTCGTGCCACCAACCGGGACCAAAGGTCTCTTTTCAGCAGCCCAAAGGGCGGGAAGCGAAGGCCTTTGGTCCCGGTTGGTGGCACCAACCGGGACTAAAGGGGGGCATTGGTCCCGGTTGGTGCCATGAACCGGTACCAATGCACCCCTTCAGTCCCGGTTGGTGCCACCAACCGGGACCAAAGGCCTTGTGCTGCCAATCGCGGCCAAAAGTTTAGTCCCACCTCGCTAGCTGAGAGAGCTCGAGAGTGGTTTATAAGCGCTGCTGCGCCCACCCTCTCGAGCTCCTCTCAACTACAGGCTTTCCGGCCTACCTGTCACTTTGTGCATGTGGGCCTACTGGGCCTATTGCGGGCCTGAATCCTGGCCCATGGTTGGGTTTCTAGTGGTATTCAGACCGTGGTGGCCCAGTAGGTGGCACTTTTTTGTGTTCTTTGTTGTTTTATTTATTTTATTTTGTTTCTACTTACAACAAAACACTTACTATTGCTATTTTATTTTATTTTGTTTTTTTTCTACTTATTTATTAAAGTTTATTTTGTTTATACTTATTTATTTTATTTTGTTTCTACTTATTTATTTTATTTTATTTCTACTTATTTATTTTATTTTGTTTTTATTTATAATGTTCTGAACGGAAAATACTTTGATACTTTTTGCCACATCATCAATTTTCAACCCTTTCTGACTTTATTTGTTATTTTTCATGCATTTACTGTTTTTTTTTGAGCTATAAGACCCTGAAATTCAAAAGCATTTCAAATGATCTCTGAAAAGGTTGAAAGTTGGCATGGTATCATCATTTCACCCACATAGCATGTGCTAAAAAGTTGAGAGGGTTACAGCAAAAACTAGATGCACTTCGTGTATAAAATGGACAATCTCTTTCTAAGTATCAGGGTTTCATACGGAAACTCATATGTTACAAAGGGATTTCATTTTTTTGAACTTATTTGAATTCCAGACTTTTTATGTGTTCAAAAGGCACCATTCAAAGCCACATCATCAATTTGCAACCCTTTCTGACTTCATTTGTTATTTTTCATGCATTTACTGATTTTTTTTGAGCTATAAGACCCTGAAATTCAAAAGCATTTCAAATGAACTCTGAAAATGTTGAAAGTTGGCATGGTATCATCATTTCACCCACATAGCATGTGCAAAAAAGTTGAGAGGGTTACGGCAAAAACTAGATGCACTTCGTGTACAAAACGGACAATCTCTTTCGAAGTATCAGGGTTTCATACGGAAACTCATCTGTTACAAAGGGATTTCATTTTTTTTGAACTTATTTGAACTCCAGACTTTTTGTGTGTTCAAAATGCACCATTCAAAGCCACATCATCAATTTTCAACCCTTTCTGACTTCATTTGTTATTTTTCATGCATTTATTGATTTTTTTGCGCTATAAGACCCTGAAATTCAAAAGCATTTCTAATGAACTCTGAAAAGGTTGAAAGTTGGCATGATATCATCATTTCACCCACATAGCATGTGCTAAAAAGTTGAGAGGTTTAGGGCATGGACAACACATAAAACCATTCTGCTTGTTTGCCTCAGCCACTTCGAGAAAATTATGCAGGCCCTTAATGTACTCGGAGGTGTGTCTGTCATCGTACATCCATTGCCGGTTCATCTGCGTGCATTATATATAATTATGTGTGTCAAAAACCATTACAGATTCACATGGATAGATAAGTGACCAAATTAATAGAAGTTCATCATCACATTAAAACAAAGTACATACATAGTTCAAATTGAACAACATATAGTTGTCCAGAGCATCTAGTTAAACCATACATTGAAACTATGTAAAACCTTTCAATGCAACAACAAATGCGATCATAATCACAACCAAGGTAACAATTGATCCAACGGTATAATGATACCAAGCCTCGGTATGAATGGCATATTTTCTAATCTTTCTAATCTTCAACTGCATTGCATCCATCTTGATCTTGTGATTATCGACGACATCCGCAACATGCAACTCCAATATCATCTTTCCTCCTCAATTTTTTTATTTTTTCCTTCAAGTAATTGTTTTCTTCTTCAACTAAATTTAACCTCTCGACAATAGGGTCGGTTGGAATTTCCGGTTCAACTACCTCCTAGATAAATAAAATATATGTCAACATGATGGGCATAATTGTCATAAACAATAAATGAACCAAATAGTTATAAAAGATAATATATATATATATATACCACATCTGAATCATAGCCAGGACGAGGGCCGACGGGGGCAGATACCAAAACCATCGCACCATATAATAACAAGCAATAATAAAAGTAAAAAAATTAGACAAGTATCTATTTAAAGTAAGAATTTTTTTTTTCTTTCCCAAGAAGATAAGAACAAGAGGCTCACCACGGCAGTGCCGGCGACAAGATCGGCGCGGGCGATCGACGGCAGTAAAGACGGGGACGGGACGTGACGGACCGCTAAATCTAGACAAATCTCAGGGAAAATAGAGCTTGGAGGTCGAGCTTCGAGAGGAGAAAGCTTAACTAGTGTGGCTCGAGCATTTTATCGAACACCTCATGTGCATAGGAAGTGAGCTAGAGCACCACAAAGCTCTCCCCTCGCCGGCCAGAAAAAACAGAGCACTGTGGAGTGCTCTGCTCGCAGGCGAGGGGTATATATAGGCAAATCATTGGTCCCGGTTCATAGCTGGAACCGGGACTAAAGGACCCCCTTACGTCCCGGTTCTAGGCACGAACCGGGACCAATGTCTGTGGGCCAGGAACGAGGTCCATTGGTCCCGGTTCGTGCCTAGAACCGGGACAAATGGGTCCACACGAACCGGGACAAATGCCTCCCGAGGCTCGGCCGGCCCCGTGGGCGCACGAACCGGGACGTATGCCCCATAGGTCCCGGTTCGTGACAGAACCGGGATTAATGGGCTGGCCAGGCCCCAGCCAAAGCCCTGTTTTCTACTAGTGGTTGCAACGCACGGGCATTTATACTAGTATTATCAGAGAGATCAAGCAAAGTATGGAGGAACGTGACTCTTCTATTACTCGTATATGTCGTAGTGGCAATAGTGTTAGTCATTCCATGGCAAACTTTGGTAGGGCTAATGGTCGAACTATGGGTTGGCTAGGGTCCGGCTCTGTTGCTCTACGAGATTGTACTCCATAATTTTTTAGTAATAAAGAGTATTTTGCAAAAAAAGAAAAACTCGTCTCAACCAGTTTCCAAGAAAAAACAGAATAACTGGATTCGATCGAGTCCTTATCTTGCACGCATCAGATTCGTATCCGTTTTGAACAACATAATCATTAGTTTTTCTTATTGCACAAGGCATCGATAATTAAGTAGTCGATGCTCTTCATTATATATATGTGTAGAAGCGAATACGGTATTACGGCCGAAGCAAATCAAGTTGGACCGGCGGCGTTTTGCATTGCCTCTCAAACTCACGAGCCGGCTTCGTTTCCGTCGTCGATTTCGCCGACTTCGATCACTTCAGCCATAGTTAACAACAAGATGCATTCCACCACCTTCCCCGCAGTAAAACGAAGATGCATGTCTCCTTCCCAGCTGCCTCCGGCAACCCGGTGCACCACATCGCGCGACGTGTGCTCCGGCGCATATTCCTGGCCAGCCTGGGAGTCGCTGCATGCAGATTTGGTTTGCCTGGTCGCGTCGGCCTTGCTGGCCAGAGGAGATCTACTGGACTACGTCCGCTTCCGTGCCGTCTGCGCGCACTGGCGATCGGCCACGCTCTCTCCACGCGGCCGCGGGGTTGTTGATCCGTGCTTCCATCCACGCCGCTGGATGATGTTCCCAGAGGACCGTGGCCTTTACCCTGGACATCCGGAGCTGGGTGGCTACATCCGCTTCTTTAACCTAGACTCAGGTGCCTTTGTCCGCGTCTGTCTGCCATTGTTCAGGAACCACTGTATTCTTGATTCTGTCTGTGGCCTCCTCCTCCTCCAGAGGGACAAGGACGCAGCCATCCGTCTTCTACACCCTTTCACCCGTGACATTGTTGAGCTTCCACGGCTCACCACTCTCGCCACACAAATGCCCGGGGGAACAAATTGGTCGCTCCAGCGGATGAGATTCATCTCTACGTGTGCTTCGTTTGTTGCAGGAGTCGTCACTGTCTTGCTTACCTTTAATAACTTTGATGGTGTGGCTGTGGCTACCTCCCTAGACATGCAATGGACAATGCTCAGTTGGGAATGCCCAGCGTGGTCACATCCGGTTTCATTACACGGCAAGCTATACGTGGTTGATATTCCAGAAATCGATGTGACGGGTGCACCAATGATTTTCGAGCTGGACGCAGCGTACCACCATCGAGCCACACCAAAGCTGATCTTCACATGCCCCAGAGAGAAGCGCCTCTACTCGTGCTATCTGGTAGAGCATGGCTCGGAGATCTTAGTGGTTTGCCATGACGACGATTTCCTATCCCATATTACTGTCTATAGACTTGCCGATCTTGTCTTGGGGAAATTTATCCCGGTAACAGACATCGGAGAAAACACTATATTCATGGGACAAAGGAATATCTGTGTATCTTCCAAGGCATTTCCTACCGCCGAGGCCAATACTATTGTCTACTACCGTCCGATCAAGAACCGTTTTGCACAGTACCATATCAGTAACCGCACCTGGTCACGGGCATTAGATCGGAGCAGCCTAAATGGCCGTGCACAAGGCCCCCGTAGCCCTATGTGTCATATCTTAACTTGCTGCTCTCCCGCGCATTGGTACGTACATATGTGGGTTTCTTTTGGTGCATAATAATAGCAACCATATTGTTATTTATAATACACTTGGTTAACTATGGTTGTCTTTTTTTCTCTGTGCTTGTAGGAACAAAGGACTAGATTACCCATCTACAGGTTGTAGACGACCAGAGTGGGAGGTGAAACAAGAGTTTCGAACTGGGGTACAAACGTCGTCAATCTTATTCTACTTGATACTATATAATAGTTTTTTTACCCTGAAAATGCAGAACAATTGTTCTACGGCAATTTTCCGTCATATGAAAGAAGAACAATTGAACTGGGATTTACAATAGGATGTACTACTACGCCATGCAATGTTTTTTGATTCGGATTTAGGGTCTTCTGCTTTTGTATTCTACACAACCAAATTAACTCTAATTAAGCTTGTAAAATGATGGACAAAATCAGTGCTGGAGAATATCAGTGCGTAGCTATTTTCCCTATGATGACGTTGTTCTGCTTTTTATGGTGTTATATAATGTTGATTATATGTTAGCATTGCTGGTATCACCCAATTATGTCTTCTTTTGTGCTTAATTATATATTTATTTCTCTTTCAGGCATAAATTAATGACATCTGTATGGGAAGCTAGCAATGGAGGACTTATGGCACCATGCTTCATGGTAACTGGATCATGTCTAGATCTTGCTATTGCAGTATATCAAAATTGTCGGGCCAGCCCATTAGCATATGTTGATTTACAAAGAGATTAAACGTTATAACTTAATGCATGATTCATGGTTCGGGCATGACAAACATTAATGGAAAGAAATTTCATTCTTCTAATCCTACATGATTTATCACCTTCCATGGTGGAGTAAGGTAGTATTAAAAGCCAGTGGAATTAGCTCTCGCTAGGGTACCATCCCTGCCCCCCTCTGCCGCCGCAGGCCGGCCTAGCCCCCCCTCCCGCGCGCTGGCCGCTGGCCGCCGGTCACTCGAACCCAGCCCCGCCCCTCTCCCCCCTCCCAGATCCGCCATTGTGCCGCCTCCCCGGGAGGTGGCCGGGGCGACGCGTGCCCCCTTCTCTCTCGGTGGTCCACCCCCAACTCCCTGCTGAAATTTGGGATGAGCTTTAGGCCCATATAGCAATTTCTGAAAAATCTCTTAAGGGCCCATGTGGGTTTAGCACTAGGTGTAATGGGAAGTTTAGTCCCACCCCGGAAGTTGGAGAGGAGTTGGACCTCCTTATAAGGGTTTCCCTTCTACATGCTATTGGAGCTTCAGAAGAGAAGAGGCCCTCACACACTCCTCCGCCGCCAGCCTTGTCACGACGCGCCGCGGGTTGCGGGAATGAGCCGAGCCGAGCTCACACCTACATGCTTATTTTTGCAAGTTAGAGAGTTTTCTGACAGCTGGGCCATGATCTGAGACGTCGGATCATGAGCTGTCACGGACTCGAACGCCTACATAAGTGTGCGGTGTCTCCTAACCCTAGCCACCATGAACAGATCACATCTGCTCCACGCGCACGACAGTCGCCGTTCCTTTGCTGTTGTTGCCGCCGGTGACTCCATCCCGTCCACCGCGTACACGGTCGACGGGAGAGCAGGTCTCGAAAACCCCGCCTCCCGGATCCTATACGGGAGAGAGACGAATAGGTTTTTGGGAAGCAACTACGCGACTGCTCACATCCGTTCGTCTGCTTCCTCTACGTCCGCATCGCCTTCACCACCCTCAGTCCGACGCCGACCGTCTCGCCGTTGAGAAGCTCAAGGCCGACAAGAAGGCCGCCGAGGACGCAGCTGCTACCACCGCCGCTGCGGCCTCTGTATGGCCTACTGAAGGGTATAATTCGTTTATCCCGCTCCTACTGCTTTCTGTTTTAGCCATGCTAGCGTTATACGTAGATCTGTCTGCAATTAGCGTAGTATTCCCTCCGTTCTCAAATATAAGTCTTTCTAGAAATTTCAACAAATCACTACATATGGAGCAAAATGAGTAAACCTACACTTTAAAATATGTCTATATCATATGTATGTTGTTGTCCATTTGAAATGTCTAAAAAGACTTATATTTAGGAATCGAGGGAGTATGTGCTTGCATGATTGAATATTGATATATGTGATTATTTCTGTCAATGCCAAGGTAGTGATTTACTCATGGATTATATTAATCGAAAAATTGCCTATTTACTCAACACTCCCCCCCCCCCCCCCCCCCGCCACCCCCGGCGCCGGCCTGGGTGCTGTCGGCGGCGGCGGGACTTCCTGTCCCTGCGCGCGCATTTTCCCTTCCTGGGGCAGGGGACGGCGGCGATCGAGGCCCTGCGGGATCCATCTGGGTCCTAGTAGGCCGGCCCCCGGCGCGGCTTCATCGCCTTCTGCACGGTGGAGAGGAGGAGGAGCTCGGACCGGGGGGGGCGACGCTGACGGCGTGCCTGCAGCAGCGCGAAGGCGGGAGCTTTACGGGAAGTGAGTGCCCAGCTGGGCCTGTGGGACCATGGGCCTGGTATGCTCCTACTATTGCGTCCGATCGGCTACCGTCATTGACAGTGGAGGCTGAGCCCTCCCGCGTGCCGACGGTGCTGCTGCCGCTAGTCCCGATTCCTCTTCCTCGTTGTGCAGACCTCACTTCGTGGTGCCATGGTAAGACGGTGTGGAAGCTTCAAGACCATGTTGGCGCAGGGTGGGGGTCGGTTGGTGGCGGGCTCCGGAGCGCCCAAGGTGAAGGTTGGGATCGGGAGAAATCCCTGCCGGCCACTCCGACACCGACGCGGTGGCGCCTGAGGGTGCCGCCAGACCTTCCTGGAGGGCGTCGGGGGCCACCCTTCCTCTCCCCTGGCCGCATACCGGGGGAAACCCTTGGTAGCAGCGTCGTCATCATCGCGTCCCTTCTCGGAGGTGTTAATTGGTACCGGCGCTTCGGAGTCTAGGAGCTCGGTGGGAGATTTCCGCTGAACGCAGTGGTCGCGAGGCTTCTTCGTTATTGTCGATCCGCCGTTGTCAGCATTTGTTTCTTTTGTATTTTCTTTTTGGGTTCTTTTGGGCGTATTTGTGCTGCTTTCGTCCAGCACCTATCGTTGGTTGTATCGGTTGATTGCTTTATAATACGAAGCGGGGAACCCTTTTTTGTCAGTAGGTAGTACTAGTACTTCTAATATTAGGGTCCTCCATGATTGGCAGTTTATGAATGTTATCTTAATTGTGTAGTACCGGCACTCGATGAAGGGTTTTATGTCACGCTAATTGTGTTCAGCCAAATGGATGGTGGCTTGCTTTGGGCTAACCCATATGTACGTGTGATTAGTTATAAGTGTTCTAAAAGAAGTGCGATTAGTAACGAGCACTAGACTATGACGTGTCAGTTTTTTCGTTATTGCAATTGACCTGGAAAGGTGGGTTGAGGAGGATGAATCCCTTGCGTTGTCTTGCCCGTACGTCTTCCTCTTTGGCCAGTGAATTATGAGATGTCCTAATTTCTGGTTTAACTGCTCTTTCTCTGCGTAAGCTTTTAGAGTCAAGAGACTCCTTGGCCAGTCTGAACCCTGTTCAGTTCAATAAGGGTACAGTCAGGTTGCAAAATATCTGAGTTCTGCAGTTCACAAGATCGATAAAAGCATGTTAGCCAAGAGTACTCAAGGATTTCTCAATACTACAAGTCTAAATATACAATATTGGAAGTACTAGTAGATATCCCTGTATCACGTAGTAGCTCAGCAGTTGCACATTTGCTTGGCAGTGCAGATCAAAGGATGGAGAAACAAGGCTATTTTCTACTCCCTCTGTCCCATAAAGTCTAGTGTCAAAAACATGTCTTACATTACGAAACGGAGGGAGTACAATTTTGTAGGGACTGTCTAATCTTCAGTAGACTGTTTTCCATTTAGGTTAAAGTCAATTATTTTTTTGTCATATGGTGGGTTGACATGTGTCTTGTTCTCAGTCATGTCGCGGGAAAAGTCGACTGACTTCACCTATGCTCAGATCTATAATACCTAAATAGTTCATCTCCATTATCTTATTTCTTTTAACATGCAAGCTATCCATATCAACAACCCAGGCACATCATCTTTTCCTTATAGACTTACAGATTGGACCCACCACTGGTTAACTAGCTATGGTCAAGCCACATCATCTACCATCTGCTGATGCCATCATGTTTTTGCACCGAGAAACTATGTCCCAAACGGTGCACTGAGTGCCGTGTGACTCTCGATCTTCTGGTTGAACGCTTAGTTAGGATTAAATATGTCTTCGTTCGCATCGACTGTATCCGAAGAGATGATCGCTCACCTTTATTTACCATCGTTGGCATCTCAAAATCATTAATCTCAACGTGGCCAGCGCCTCCAGGTCGCACCATCATCCACCTTGAAACCAATACGGAGGGGGGAGGGTAGGGAGAGGCGGAACAGAGATAGAACGGCGGCGTGCGGGCTGTGTGAGGTCTGCATCTCGGACCTCCCCAACATGCCGCGGCTGCAGATCCTGCATATTGCCGCTCAAATCAGCTATCCACTGTTGGCGCCGCCGCCTTGCAGCGCCGGTCTTCTTCTACCTCGAGCTCTCTCACACAAGAGAACACACACACACTTCTTTCATGGTTTCTCACAGGAACTTATACACACGCACTAACCCGGCCGCTATGCCCGGCCACTAACAGCACGCACACATTGGCCAGCCGCCACACTCGGCGCTGCTAACCCCACTAACTAATTCCTACATGCATGCATGTCCAGCCATCCACTCAACTGCAACGACCTTTTCTCTAGGCCACTAACTAACTCCACGACTAGGCTAATCCTGCATGCACTAACCAACACTACTAGCTTTCCATGTAAACGTGATCACGTCTCTACGTTGGTACACAGCCGCAGCTTTTAGTGTCACATGTCAACTACATGCATGCATGATCTAATCAGCACTAATAACAAGATTAGTTTCAACATCCACACCGGCACGCTGTGCTCACTGCTCACGGTGGCACGAGGTTTGGGATGAATGGCGGCTCGTGTCCTCCTCACCCAGCCTCCGAGTCCGGTCAGGCGGGTAGCTAGGAGACGGGAGACTAGATCGCGTACTCACGGTGACTCGATCCAGCCAATCACGTCAAGGTGCTACTCAGCCTGGGCGGAGATGCACTCGGATAGAACCAGACCTTGCCGTCCAACGTGCGGGACATGGCCACCTACCTATTGTCAACTTGATTTTCAACCTCGACGGGTCCCTTACCGGCTGCGGCTGCACTCAACACGGGGTGTTTGTTCTGCGACAACCCACCGTGCCAGTTCGCGCCCAGTGACACAAGCACTCTATTGACCGTTTCTGCTCCGGTGCCCCCCCCCCCCCAATGAACGCTCGGAGCGTGAAACACAAGGACAGCTGAGATCTGTCAAAAACGATTCGTGAAGAGGGGCACGATCGTCTTTTTTATGTCCGTGTAGAGCGCGCGTTGTCGGTGTCAAAACCGGCTGATCTCAGATAGGGGGTCCCGAATTGTGCGTCTAAGGTGATGGTAACAGGAGGCGGGGGACACGATGTTTACCCAGGTTCGGGCCCTCTATGGAGGTAATACCTTACTTCCTGCTTGATTGATCTTGATGAATATGAGTATTACAAGAGTTGATCTACCACGAGATCGTAATGGCTAAAATCCTAGAAGTCTAGCCTATATGATTATGATTGCCTTTACGGACTAAACCCTCCGGTTTATGTAGACACTAGAGGGGACTAGGATTGTACAAAGTCGGTTACAGAGAAAGGAATCTTCATATTGGGACGCCAAGCTTGCCTTCCACGCCAAGGAGAGTCCCATCCGGACACGGGACAGAACCTTCTGTCTTGTACCTTCACGGCTCATCACTCCGGCCCACGTAACATAGTCCGGACGCCCGAGGACCCCCCAATCCAGGACTCCCTCAGTAGCCCCTGAACCAGGCTTCAATGACGATGTGTCCGGCGCGCAGATTGTCTTCGGCATTGCAAGGCGGGTTCCTTCTCCAAATACTCCAAAATAGCCTCCGAACACAGGAAGCGTGTCCGACTCTGCAAAACAAATACCACACACAACCGCAGAGAGTACAATATTTCACGAGTCCAATCTGCTGACAACTTTTAATAGCGTGACATCACGTCACCACCCGGTTATTATTTCGAACCGTTTTTTAGCCTGCCGCCCCATATTTCAAGATGCGGTTTCATTGGCACGTCTTGTCAAAGCAGAGATTGTGTCCCCTTATTGCGGGTTTTTCATCAATACGGGCGTGGGTAACCCAACCGTTCTGTTGGCATAATTCCTCAGGAATAGGCAGGTTTTAAGGCCTAGGAGGAGGCGTTTGATATTCATCGCCTTTATAAAGGGGCTAAGACACGTCTTTCTCCTTTACGCCAACCCTTTCCTCAACCTTTCCAACCTCGAGTTCCAGCACCCAAGGTTCAATTTAATTGCTTCATGTTTCCCAGTCATGTCCGGACCCGGTCCTCAAGGCCGATGGATGGCTTCCTCTGTCACAGAGGAGGATATTGCGAAGCTCCGGGCGGCAAGGTACCTGACCGCGGAAATCCCCCACAGGCTTCCTGCTCAAGGGCAGGTTATTCCTACTCCCAGATCCGGCGAGAGGGTCGTATTCATCTCCCACTTCCTCCGAGGGCTAGGGTTCGCTCTTCATCCCTTCGTTCGAGGGCTCATGTCTATTACGGGCTAGATTTTCACGATCTATCTCCGGACTCCTTTCTTCATGTCTCGGCGTTCATCATTATGTGTGAGGCCTTCCTCCGTATTCCCCCACACTTCGGCTTGTGGCTCAAGACCTTTAATGTGACACCGAAGGTAGTCGACAGGAAAAAAGCGGAGTGCGGTGGCGCTACAGTGAGCAAACTCACCAATACTCCTTGGCCAAAAGGCTCCTTCATAGAAACTTCCAACCTATGGCAGCGGGAGTGGTTTTATATCACTGAACCCCGTGGTACCAAGTGTGCAGCTACACCTGCGTTCCGATCCGGCCCTCCGTTACGGCTTGCATCATGGATTAATAAGGGGCTGGACTGGGGATCAATTGATGAAGTGCGGACGCTGCAAAGCCGCATCCGGAGCCTCATTGAAAAGGACACCGGCCTTATCAACGTAATCCAAGTAATGCTAGTCCGTCGGGTCCTATCGTGCCAGCGACGGCCTCTCCGCATGTGGGAGTTCAATCCGGAAGGACCACGAACCCTTCAGCACTTCTTTGGCACGACGCTCAGAGGAATGTGGAAATTATTCTTCGGGACACGAAAACAGTGGCCGGATACTACAGAAGACGTTGGCCTTGACTGCAACCATCCGGATACCTTGATAAGCACTCAACTCCTGAACACAGCTTAGTTAAATATCTCATAACAATATACTGAGAAAACCATATTCGGCCAGGGCTGGATAAAGAAGGCGGAGAGAATTAGGTGTTCGGCCCCTCTTCCCGAAGACTCAGCTGATCCGGTGTTAACAAGGATACTGGTTCCGGCACCATATCAAGTGCCGGCGAAGGAAGACAAGGAGGAGAGCAAGAAGGCCCAAGGTGGCCCTCATTCTGGAGGCACGCCAGACACCATGTCCGGGGAGATTAGAACTCCCCCTTCTGAAGACAAAAGGGAAGGAGAAACTGGCATCCCTTCTCCCCGTGGGAAGAAGAGGACCGCCTCCGAATACTTGAAGATAAAGGCTTCTAAGCGAGGGAAGATATCCCTGTCAGGCGGTTCCGATTCGGGAGACGACGTTGTCACGCGGTTCCTCCGTAAGGATAAGCCCTTAGCCGAATCGTAAGTGAACAAGGGTGTCTTAAACATATCTCGTTCTTTCCTGGTTGCAAGGGTAACATTTAAAATATATGTTTGCATTCCGGCATGCAGCCTTCCTCCACAGTCCTCCTCCTCGGGGGATCTTCTTCCAGAGATGATGGAAAGCGAGACGCCTCCGCAGACCTCCCCGTCCAATGAGGCAGACGACTCTGCGGTGTCGTCCCGGAGGATCTCTCCCGATCAACAAGTGGTGCGAGGGACAATGAAGACTAGGCCCGAAGGTGATACTTCGGCCGTCCAGGGTCCGGGGTGTGCGGCCCCTACGGGGGCCAACAATAAAGGCCCCAGACTATCCAGTTTACAGCCGGGGACGACTCTAGGGGTGAATAAGCATATCCCTTCGAAGGTGTCCGTACTCCCGCAGCCGCTCCCATGAATTCAGAGGCACCGGATACATTGATGGGTATGTTGCAACATGCGTCTGTCTTGGAGGAACATCGTACCTTAATGGGTATGGTAGTTGAGAGGGTTCTGTCCGCGAGAAGCGGATTGAATGAAGCCTTCATGGGCCTGCTAAGAGGCCTCGAGGTATGCAATGTAATATTTTCAATTGTGTTATAAACGCAAAATGCGCCTGTGTATAGATAGTAGCCCCTGAGACTCTGGTTGGCGTCCAAAGGGAGGCGGTCAGAGGATCGAGAAAGATATGCCCAGGAAATAATCTGACTAATTGGAACACAGGCTGTTACATCCCTGGCGACTGCCCAAGCTACAGAGGTTGCATATCTAAAGCAGAAACTTGATGTGGCGGATGATGACATCGCGCTGATTAACAGGCGGCTCGACGAGGCGCAAGGTATGTCTTTGGGGCAGTCAGTATATGCAAGTACTATAATATGAGCATGACGCTGGGAATTGTATACTGAGATATGCATAACTGCAGATAGTGCCGCCGCAGTTGAGACCCTTCGGGCTGAGCTTGCCCGGGCCAAGGAGCAAGCCAGGTTGAGTAATGCGGCTGCCGAAAGGGCAGCTGCTGAATTAAAAGCCGAACGGGCTGCTCGGCGCCAATGCGAGGTGAGAATATCTTCTATGGCACTTGAGCTAAAGGATGCCACCAGCCGATGCGAATTTCTCAAGGAAGATAACAAAACCAGAACGGCCGATCTTGACAAGGCCTTACAAGAGGTGAGGGAAGCACGGTCCGAGTCCAGAGCGGCTCGGGAGGAGATCCGGCAAGCTGGGGAGATCGCGGCCGGTAAGCCTTTTTTATTACAAACTAAATTCGGCGATCCGAAGTATGCCCTGCTTAATCAAATGTGGATTTCTCCAGAGGCATTTTTTGACTTGCCGAAGAGTGTCTCCGATGCGACCCAGTTTTTCCAAGCGCAAGAAGGACATGAGACAGAAAAGCTTTTCTGGTCACAATTCAGCATGCCAAAGCATCCGCTGTTGCTGAACGAACAGATGGCCCAGTGGGCCGAGCTCCACAAGATATCCGGACCTGCCATGAAGGACGTCGTGGTCCGGTTGTGGCCGACTGAGCCAATTACGAATAATTATTTCGGTTTGGTGCAGCGACTTGTTGATGCGGTGCCGCGTATCGACGCCGTTAAGCAGTCAATGTGCATAGAAGATGCACGGATGGCCTTTGCCCGCGTCAAGACGTACTGGGCGAAGATGAAGGCCACTGATATTGCAGCGAAAAGTCCACCCAAGGGCAAGGACCATCACACGCCAGAGCATTATTTTGAGGATGTTCTAGAGGGTGCTCGCTTTATAGAGGGTCAGTGCTCGAAAGATATTATGTTCGAGTGAAATGTACCAAAATTGTGAAAACAATATTATGATATATTAGGGCTATGTTTTTTATACTTTTGCCTAAAAGTTTTTGGTGCCTCCTGTGCGGTCGTTTTTTATATAATCTGAAAGTTTACCAGTTGTCGGCTTCGGCCCCCTCGCGTATAATGCAGGGGTGTTCGAAAAAGAACTTGATCACTCTTGACCCAACGTCTTGGTCCATTAAGGAGGTGTCAATGCGGCGAACCAAGCAATCAGACTATAGGGCTTTAACACTTTCACTTAGCCATAGGAGTTTGACGGTGGGTCTACGATATAGCCCCTGGTATGTACGCGGTTATCGGAATAATGTGCGTTTACATACGTGACCAGAAGAATGGTCCTTCCTGTAATACGGAAGGAATCGCGAAGATTCCGAAGAGTCAGCGAGTGGTTGACCAGCTCTCGCCTCATCATGACAGTCAGTTTTTGGCTTTCTCTACTGAGGTGCTCATCCGGACAAACCAGGACACAATCGCAGTAGTTCTCCCTTTACTACCCTAGCCGATAGAGCGGAACGTAAGGTAGTAAGCACAGGAGCCGGGCAACCCAACTATTGACCAAAGACATGATTCGGAGCTGATGCATATAAGGCCAAAACTCGTGACGCCGAAGTATGATATAAAGCTCTTCGGACTTGACGGCAACTCATATATTGCCATATCGAGCCCTTGGCAATATATGCCAAGGTGCGTGCGTGAAATAACCACAGAAGCAAAATTCAGTTCTTTGAGAAAAGTGAATACTGAATGCGGGTTATGTTGATTGGCATCTGAACGATACGTCCAGTGCGATCTTAAAGATTATAACGCTACTACCAAGGCTATTTGACATGCCGGGGATCGAAGGCTGAGAAAAAGGGCACTTTACAGGTTTGGAAGAAAGAGTGCGGTCTACAAAAAGCATTTGGTCCTCCTGCCGCACGTCTACGCTGCCTTGCCTTGGTTAAAGGACTTCTCAGCAAGAATAGTCACCTATGGTAAAAGATAAAAAACAGTTAGAAAAAGGAAAGAGACTAGTAGAGTGCAGACCGCATTGTAGGTTTGTCCGTATTGTGCTTCCGCTGGTGACCAGGGTATTTTAAGTGCATAATTATGTATGCGCGCTACAAACTTCGCGGCTATATGGGGCGGACGATGGAGGCCGAACTGCTAATCCAGCTCTGAGGTTGATCGGTCCTGTTTAATGGAGACCGGCGGCTTGACGGCCGATGAAATGCGCGGCTTGATAAGGCCACTTTGTACTTCGGCCGCAATAGCCGTAGTATGCTCCTATGTACGGAGGGAGCATTTCGTATTCCCGTTTATCATGATGATGCGGCGTGGACCGGGCATCTTAAGCTGGCGATAGGCGTAATGTGGGACTGCATTAAAACGAGCAAAAGCGGTACACCCGAGTAGTGCATGGCAGCTACTGCGGAGCGGGACAATATGAAGGTCAAGCCTTCGCTTCGAAAGTTGTTTGGCGACCCGAAAACGACTTCCAATGTAATTGAGCCCGTGCAGTGGGCTTCTACGCCGGATATTGTTCCCTTGAAGGTAGTTGTGGTGGACTTCATTCTTGAAGGATCAATGCCCATTTTGCGGACAGTGTCTTGGTAGAGTAGATTAAGGCTACTGTCGCTGTCCATAAGGACTTTCGTGAGATGGAACCCATCGACAATTGGATCGAGGATGAGAAATGCCGGACCTTCGTGATGGATACTGGCTGGGTGGTCCTTGCGATCAAAAGTGATTGGGCGGGCTGCCCATCGGCTTGATTTTGGGGCGACTGGCTCTATGGCGCAGGCGTCCCGTAGCATGCGCTTGCAGTCCACTGTAGGGAGGTTCATCACGTATACCATGTTCACTGTTTTTACTTCGGGGGGAAATTGCTTCTGACCCTCGGTGTTCGGTTGGCGAGTCTCTTCGTCATCACTGTCACTGGGCGGCCCCTTCGCCTTTTGTTTGGCATTAAGCTTGCTGACTTGTTTAAAGACCCAACAGCTTCTGTTGGTGTGATTGGCTAGTTTAACGGGGGTGCCATGGATCTGGCAGGGCCGATCCAGTATCTTGTCTAAATTGGATGGTCCGCCTCGGTTTGCCTTGAATGGCCTTTTCCGTTGACCGGGGTTGGAACCACTGAATCCGGCGTTAACCGCCGTGTCCTGCGTTCCTTCATTATTGTTACAATGTTTATGTTTATTGCATCATGGCTTACCGTTGCCGTCTCAGACTTCGGAAGTGCCCGGATCAACGGTGTTGTTGCTTCTACGGGCGAGCCAGCTGTCTTCTCCCGCGCAAAAGCGGGTCATTAGAGTGGTGTGGGCAGCCATGGATTTTTGTTTTTCTTGACTGAGGTGGCGGCAAGCCATTCATCCCGAACGCTATGTTTAAAGGTCGCGACGGCTTCGGCGTCCGGACATTCGACAATTTGGTTCTTTTTAACTAAGAACCTAGTCCAGAGTTTCCTGGCCGACTCCCCGGGCTGCTGGATGAGGTGACTTAGGTCATCGGCGTCCGGAGGCCGGACATATGTACCTTGGAAGTTATTGCGGAAGGCGTCTTCCGAGTCTTCCCAGCTGCCAATGGAGTCCTCTGGGAGGCTGTTTAGCCAGTTCCGTGCTGATCCCTTTAGTTTTAGTGGGAGGTATTTGATGGCGTGGAGGTCATCGCCGCGGGCCATGTGGATATGGAGAAGGAAATCTTCAATCCATAGTGCGGGATCTGTTGTTCCATCGTATGATTCGATATTCATGGGTTTAAACCCTTCCGGGAACTCGTGTTCCATTACTTCATCGGTGAAGCCCACAAGATTAAGCGCTACCTCGCAGAAGGAAAGTCCTCATTCTTCACCATTGCTGAAGATGGCACCCTATACTTCAAGGGCCGCCTAGTGGTGCCATGTGCAGAGAAAAACCTGGATATGACACAGGAAGTTATGAAAGAAGCTCATGGTACGCCTCTATGTATCCATCCTGGTAGTACAAAGATGTACCAAGACATCCGTCAGAGATTCTGGTGGTCTAATATGAAACAAGACATTGCTCATTATGTTGCTGAGTGTGACGTTTGCCGTCGTATCAAAGCAGAACATCAAAGGCCTGCTGGAACTCTGCAACCTATCTCTATTCCTGAATGGAAATGGGACCATGTTGAGATGGACTTCGTCACTGGATTTCCCAAATCACAGAAAGGTAATGATGCTATTCTTGTCGTCATTGACCGGCTTTCCAAAGTTGCACATTTCCTGGCGGTCAAAGAAACGATCACTGCTAGCCAGTTGGCAACGCTCTATATGTCCAGGATTGTTTCACTCCACGGTATTCCATTGGTTATCAGCTCAGACCGTGGTAGCTTATTCACTTCAAGATTCTGGGCAAGTTTCCAAGAAGCAATGGGAACTCATCTGTCATTCAGTACTGCGTTTCATCCTCAATCGCAAGGACAAGTTGAACGCGTCAACCAAGTTCTCGAAGATATGCTTCGAGCTTGTGTTATTTCCTTCGGCAAGAAATGGGAGGAATCTCTCCCGTATGCTGAGTTCTCTTATAATAATAGCTATCAAGCTAGTCTGAAGATGGCCCCCTTCGAAGTGTTATATGGACGAAAGTGCCGAACCCCTCTGAACTGGTCAGAAACTGGGGAACGTCCACTCTTCGGTCCGGATATTATCCAAGATGCCGAAGAACAAGTCCGCATTATTCGTGAGAATCTCAAGACTGCTCAGTCACGTCAGAAGATTTAGTATGACCGTCATCATAAAGACATGGTCTATCAACCTGGCGAAAAGGCTTATCTTCGAGTCACACCTATGAAGGGTGCTCACCGCTTCGGGATCAAGGGCAAACTAGCTCCTCGATATATTGGCCCATTCCTTATTCTCGAAAGGCGTGGAAAAGTGGCATACCAACTGGAACTACCGCCGAACCTTTCTCAGGTTCACGATGTGTTCCATGTGTCACAGCTCCGCCGTTGCTTCAAGGACCCAATCCGAGTTGTGGATCATGAAGTGCTCGAATTGTAGCAAGACCTCTCCTATAAGGAGCATCCGGTCCGCATTCTCGACCAAGCTGAACGCCGCACACGTCAGAAGGCGATCAAGTTTCTCAAAGTCCAGTGGTCGCACCATTCTGAAGATGAGGCCACTTGGGAACGAGAGGATCGTCTGCGCGAAGAATACCCCGCACTGTTTCCTTCTACCTCCTAAATCTCGGGACGAGATTTCTTGTAGTGGAGGAGATTTGTAACACCCCGAGAATCATCCTACAGTAACTCTCTGTGATTAAGCTAATCATGTTGCTAAACAGGGCTTGATCACATCTGAATCACATTTCTTTTCAAACTCCTAATTCAAACTTCAATTAAATTTAAAAGTGGAAAATAAAAGTTTTCAAAAATTTAAACAAAAATGTTCGGGCCATGCCAGAAATTGCACTGATAATTATTGTGGAGAAAACACATTTTTATAAAATGCCTAAATACTTTTAAATGACATAAAACAGAAAAGAAAATAAACAAATAAAAAGAAAACAGAAAACAGAACAGACAAAAAAAAAAGCAGAAGGAGAAGGCCCCCCCCCCCACTGGACCCCTGGCCCAACTGGGCCGACCCCCGGCCCAGCCGGCCTAGCCCACCTCTCCCACTCGCCCCCCCCCCTTCCCTGTTCCCCCGACCGGGGTCGGAACAGGGGCCGGTCCCCGCCGCACCCCCTCGCCGGCGACGGGGAGGATAAGGACGCCAGCGCCCCCCCGCCTCCTCGGGCCCCTCTCCCACTCGCCCCCGCTCACCTCTCGGCCTCTGCGCCTCTCTCCCCCCCCAGATCCACGCCGCTCCTTCCTTCCCCACGCCCGACGCGGTCGCCGCCGTTCTCCATCGTTCACACAGCCACCGTGCCCACCTCGCCGCCCCACGGTGTCTCCAAGGACCGCCGTCGCCCGCTGCTTCGTCTGGTGCAGCCCGTTGGAGACCGGAGCCCCTACAACGAGCACACCGAGCTCGTCTTCAACTTCGGTCGCCGGCGACCCCTTTCTTCCCCGGCACCGACCTGCTGCTCCTAAGCCTCTCACCGGCCTCCGTGTGCCGCGCGGTGAGCCTCTCCCCCTCCTCCCCTGTCCTTTCGCACTCGCGCGCCCCCTAGCTGCTTCCCCCACGCGCGCCCGAACGCCGCACCGCGGAGCTCGTCGCCGGCGGGTCTCCGGTGACCTTTTGGTCACGGGCTCAAGCCCGTTGCACTCTCCACAGCGCGTAGATGCTCCCCAGCCCCTCCGCTTGCCCGATCTCGCGCCGTACCACCGTTGTCGTTGCTCGCCCGAAGCACCTCGCCGCCGGCGAGCTCGAAGCGCTCGCCCCCGTCCGTTCCAGCCACTCCGGCCACCACCGTTGGACGCGCGGCGCCGAGCCGCGTCGAACGCGCCCAGCCACAACCCCGCAGACCCCCTGTGCGCGAAACCCGCGCCCCTCCCGAGCCGCGCCGCCGCGTTTGGCTCGTCGGAGTCGCTCCGGCACCGGCCGCCGACGTGGCTGGCCTGGGGCCACCCCAGAGCCACTGCCAGTGGGCCCCGTGGGCCCCGTTGACTGGGTTGACCCTAGTCAACTGCTGACTGGGCAGGCCCAGCCACTGACATGCGGGCCCCGCCACATAATTAACAAAAAAAATGTTTTTATAAATAAAACTAATTAACTAATCTAAATAGTCTATGACAGGTGGGGTCCAGTAGTTAATTAATCTGATTTTAGTTAATTTAATCTTCTGATTAGTCCACTGTCTATGACAGGTAGGACCCACCTGTCTGGTTTGACTGGTCAGCCGACCTGTTGACCTGCTGACGTCAGCATTACCTCATGCTGACATCATAATTCATTTTTGCTAAATTCAAATAATTCCAGAAATTCAAATAATCTTTGAAAATTCATATCTTTTAAACCGTAACTCGGATGAAAATGTTTTCTACATGAAAGTTGCTCAGAACGACGAGACGAATCCGAATACGCAGTCCGTTCGTCCACCACACCTCCCTAACCTATCGAACTAGCAACTTTCCCCCTCCGGTCCGTTTGTCCGAAAACGCGAAACATCGGGAATACCTCCCGGATGTTCCCCCCTTCGCCGGTACCACCTACTGTCGCGTTAGGGCACACCTAGCACCGCTCATTGTCATGTCACGCATCGTCATGCTTATGTTTGCATTGTATTTACTGTTTCTTCCCCCTCTTCTCTCCGGTAGACTACGAGACCGACACTGCTGCTGCCCAGTTCGACTACGGAGTCGACGACCCCTCCTACTT
The DNA here is from genome assembly GCF_002575655.3 of Aegilops tauschii subsp. strangulata. Taxonomy (NCBI): domain Eukaryota; kingdom Viridiplantae; phylum Streptophyta; class Magnoliopsida; order Poales; family Poaceae; genus Aegilops; species Aegilops tauschii. Next base: position 13,031,282 of record NC_053038.3, on the reverse strand, counting down.
GCCAGAGCAACTAGGCAAGCCCCCCCCCCTTGATCACCAGATATCGCCTACTCTACTCTCTACTACTTGCATTAGAGTAGTGTAGCATGTTACTGCTCTCGATTAATCCTATTCTGTTGCATAGCCTGTCATTGTTGCTACAGTTGTTTCCCTTACCTGCTATCCTACTGCTTAGTATAGGATGCTACTTACCATCAGTGGCCCTACATTCTTGTCCGTCTGCTGTGCTATACTATCGGGCCGTGATCACCTGGGCGGTGATCACGGGTATATACTCATATACTATATACATGACACATGTGATGACTGAAGACGGTTCGGCTCGTAGGAGTACCCGCGAGTGGATCTTTGTGGCGGAGCGACAGGGCAGGTTGAGACCGCCTAGGTGAGAGGTGGGCCTGGCCCTGGCGGCGTTCGCGGTTACTTAACACGCTTAACGAGATCTTGGTATTTGATCTGAGTCTGGCCATTTGGTCTATACGCACTAACCATCTACGTGGGAGTAGTTATGGGTATCCCGGCGTCGTGGTATCAGCCGAAGCCTTCTTGACGTCAGCGACTGAGTGGCGCGCGCCGTGTTGGACCGCTTTGACGTAACCGCCGTGATCGTGTGGGTTGCTAGGTCTGCTCGCGGCCACGTTCGCAACGTGCAGGTGTGCATAGGGCGATGGGCCCAGACCCCTGCGCGCATAGGGTTAGACCGGCGTGCTGACCTCTCTGTTGTGCTTAGGTGGGGCTGCGACGCGTTGATCTTACGAGGCCGGGCATGACCCAGGAAAGTGTGTCCGGCCAAATGGGATCGAGCGTGTTGGGTTATGTGGTGCACCCCTGCAGGGAAGTTTATCTATTCGAATAGCCGTGTCCCTCGGTAAAAGGACGACCCGGAGTTGTACCTTGACCTTATGACAACTAGAACTGGATACTGAATAAAATACACCCTTCCAAGTGCCAGATACAACCCGGTGATCGCTCTCTAACAGGGCGACGAGGAGGGGATCGCCGGGTAGGATTATGCTATGCGATGCTACTTGGAGGACTTCAATCTACTCTCTTCTACATGCTGCAAGATGGAGATGTCCAGAAGCGTAGTCTTCGACAGGACTAGCTATCCCCCTCTTATTCTGGCTTTCTGCAGTTCAGTCCACTGATATGCCCCTTTACACATATACCCATGCATATGTAGTGTAGCTCCTTGCTTGCGAGTACTTTGGATGGGTACTCACGGTTGCTTCTCTCCCTCTTTTCCCCCTTTCCTTTCTATCTGGTTGTCGAAACCAGATGTTGGAGCCCAGGAGCCAGACGCCACCATCGACGACGACACCTACGGCACTGGAGGTGCCTACTACTACGTGTAGGCCGCTGACGACGACCAGGAGTAGTTAGGAGGATCCCAGGCAGGAGGCCTGCGCCTCGTTCGATCTGTATCCCAGTTTGTGCTAGCCTTCTTAAGGCAAACTTGTTTAACTTATGACTGTACTCAGATATTGTTGCTTCCGCTGACTCGTCTGTGATCGAGCACTTGTATTCGAGCCCTCGAGGCCCCTGGCTTATATTATGATGCTTGTATGACTTATTTATGTTGTAGAGTTGTGTTGTGATATCTTCCCGTGAGTCCCTGATCGTGATCGTACACATTTGCGTGCATGATTAGTGTACGGTCAAATCGGGGGCGTCACAAGTTGGTATCAGAGCCGACTGCGTGTAGGAATCCCCCTTTCCACACCCCTTGGTCGAAGTCGAGTCTAGACATTACAAAACTTTTTACTAACATGGCTGTGTGTCTTACGGGCCCACGTCGCCATTGGGTGGCACTAGGATCTTTTACTCCTCGAGCTTTACTCTGGGACTCTGAACTCTCTTCTACTCGGGTTAAACGAATTTACTAACTCTAACACTAGGATCCCGTGACCGCGTTCACCCCAAAGTTGGATAAGCCATAGTTGTTTCTTAGAATAGTATTTTGAACAATTCACACACTGTCATTTGACTCCTTTGAAACGTCTTTGCTTTCAGATGGAACCCACGAGGCAGGTCGTTCGCCACACGATGGCCATTGGTGCCTCGGGATCACCTGCGGTGCTAGCTGAGATGATGACCTATCTGGGTTATCGCTGGCACCCTGAGTACACCGTCTACGAGGAGTACCAGGACTTCAACCAGGAGCAGTACCGTGCCATCGTCCACCTCTACTCTCGGGAGTACGACTCCACTACTGTGCTGCACACCGCACATGGTGTTGGTGTGACCATCGATATGGCTGTCCACGATGCTGCCTATGCTGCTCTGACACGTCTTCGTGGAGAGTATCGGGAGTTGGACACCTCCCCTTTCAGGCACATTGCTATCGCCTCTAATGTTGGTGCGGAGGGATACTATACTGCTGCCTACTCCACTGTCACCCGAGAGCCCTTCTACCATCAGCACCTGGTTCTGCATGCTGATGGGCTGGATCAAGCTAACCGAGCTCTTCGCCACGAGATGTACACCACCCGTCAGCACCTTTACCGTGCTCTGACGCTGCTGCACCCCTTTGTCCGATCTGGACAGGTACCGCGTACTGCGATCTACCCAGCCAGGACCGTGATGCCCCACGGTGTTGGTTGGCCAGAGGTGGGAGGCTACTCTCCTGCACTTGGTCCTCTTCTGCCACCTGACCGTCGGGCTCTACACCTGAGTATCCGCGGCCCCCAGTCTGCTGACGTGGAGGGCTATCCGTTGCCTCACTACCAGCTGTCGGGCTACGATTACCTCCACAGTACCTCTTGGGACTGATGTAGGCTTGCTTGTAGTGTTAGATGCAGTCGCCGCGAGCCTGTGTGCCGCCTATGATGTTTTAGTCTATGTACTGAACTCTGTGTACTGAACTCTATGCATGACCCCTTTTGTAAGTTATGCCGACTACTATGTAGGTAGCTATCGTGCTCCTTTCATTATGCATGTTTCGTCATGAATGGTCCTTGTCTTTGCAAATTTCTCAATGCTGAACCCCTGTTATATATTAGCAGGATGGTTAGACCAGGTGGTCGTGGTCGTGGTGGCAATGCCCCACCACCACCTGAGTACATGGCAGGTATGATCCAACAGTTTGAACTGAACCGCCAGTTCATGGAAAATATGATGGCTCAATTTCCTCGCCCCAATATGAACCAGCAGCCAGCCCAAGTGACTCTTCAAGATTTCATACGCCTCAACCCAACCATCTACCGCAGCTCAACTCAGCCTCTGGATGCTGATGACTGGCTCCGTGACATCACCTATGAGATGGAGTCTGCCGATGTAGCCCCTGCCAGCTATGTCAACTTTGCTTCCTTCTTTCTGAAGGGACCCGCAGCTCAATGGTGGGACAGCCACAGGCGTACTCTGCCAGCTGGAACAATCATTACCTGGCCAGACTTCCAAGCTGCTTTCCGTGCCCGCTTCATTCCTCAGGGAGTCATGGACCGGAAGAAGCATGAGTTCCGTAACCTCACCCAAGGCAACAAAACTGTCGAAGCTTATCAGCGGGAGTTTCTGGATTTGTCCCGCTATGCTGAAGAAGACATTGCAACTGATGCACACAGACAGGAGAAGTTCCGTGATGGACTACAAGCTGACATCAAGCTCGCACTTCTAGTGCACGACTTCGCCGATTTCGCCACCTTGGTGAATAAGGCCATCAATGTCGAGACTGGTCTGCAGGAATACCAGAGCTCTCAGAGGCGCAACTGTGACACGGGCTCATCTTCGGGCTCGCCCTCACAGAAGCGTAAGATATGGATCCCGAACAGCATGTATCGCCCAAATGCACCTGCTCCAAGGAAATCTTATGCTGCACCGCGTCTGCCTCCTCCACCATCTAGGCAGTCAAAGCTACCAGCTCCCCCACCTGGGGCTCCTGTTCCCACTCCCGATAATGGTCTGTGCTTCAAGTGTGGTCAACCGGGTCACTTTGCCAGGAACTGCTATCAGAACCAGAATCAACTGGCCCTTCCAGCAGCTGGCCGTGGTAACAACCAGCCCCGCAACAATAATGCTAAGTCTTATGGTCGTGCTCAGGCCAACCACGTTGATCTCAGCGAAGCTCAAGACCAGCCTGCTACTGTGATGGGTACACTCCTCGTAAATTCAGTACCAGCATCCGTTTTATTTGATACAGGAGCATCCCATTCATTCATATCAGCAGAATTTGCATTCCTGCATGGCATTAATTACGAAGAGATAAACACTCCGCTAGTGGTACACACCCCTGCGGGCCAATGTCAAACCTCTATGGTTAGTCACGATGTTACTGTTGAAATTGAAGGACTGGAATTTCTTGTCTCTCCCATCGTACTGAAGTCCTGTAGCATTGATCTCATTCTGGGAATGAATTGGTTAAAAGCGCATACTGCTTCAATCGTTTGCACCACTAAGACCGTCCATCTGCTACACCCTTCAGATGAGATAGTTACTTACCAAGCCCATCTGGTGCAAAATGCCGAGGCAAGGCTCTATGCATTGAATGCATTGAACGCTGCACCACTCGAGGGCATTGAAAACATTCCCGTCGTGCGTGAATTCCTCGACGTCTTCCCTGAAGAACTTCCAGGGATTCCCCCTGCTAGAGCTGTCGAATTCATCATCGACTTGAAACCAGGCACCACTCCTATAGCCAAGCGACCCTACAAAATGCCGCCGCATGAACTCATTGAGCTTAAGGAGGAAATCAACAAGTCTCTTCGCAAAGGATTCATTCGCCCAAGTTGCTCTCCTTGGGGAGCACCTTCTCTCTTTGTCAAGAAGAAGGATGGGACAAACCGGTTGGTTCAAGACTACCGTCCTATAAACCAAGCTACCATTCAGAATAAATACCCCCTTCCTCGGATCAATGATCTGTATGATCAACTGGCGGGTTCGTCAGTGTTCTCTAAGCTCGACTTGAGGTTGGGCTACCACCAGATCCGTGTTCGCGAAGAGGATATCCCAAAGACCGCCTTCGTGACTCGTTATGGTTCATACGAGTACACCGTCATGTCTTTCGGTTTAACCAATGCTCCAGCCACCTTCTCTCGTCTGATAAACTATATATTCATGGATTACCTCGACAAGTTCGTCGTGGTTTATCTGGATGATATCCTGGTATTTTCCAAGAACGAAGAAGAACATGCCAAACATCTTCGACTTGTGCTGGAGAAGCTACGAGAGCATCAACTATATGCCAAGTTCTCCAAATGTGAATTCTGGCTACCGGAAGTAACCTATCTTGGGCATGTCATCTCTAAGGATGGTATTGCCGTCAACCCTGAACGAGTTCAGGCTATTCTTGATTGGACTCCTCCCAAGAACGTTAAGCAAGTCAGAAGTTTTCTCGGTCTCGCCAGCTATTGCCGTCGATTCGTCGAGAACTTCTCTAAGATCGCCAGGCCTCTGACTAACCTGTTGCATAAGGGCGTCAAGTTCCAATGGACAGACAAGTGTCAGGAAAGTTTCCAGGCACTCAAAGACAAATTGACTTCTGCCCCAGTTCTAGCTCCACCTGATACTAAGAAGGACTTCGTCATTTACTGCGACGCTTCCCGTCAAGGATTAGGCTGTGTCCTAATGCAAGACCGCAAAGTGATTGCTTATGCCTCTCGGCAATTGCGCCCTCATGAAGAGAACTACCCAGTTCACGACCTCGAACTTGCTGCTGTCATTCATGCGCTGAAGCAGTGGTGACATTACCTTCTCGGTAATCGTTGCGAGATCTTCACTGACCACCAAAGTCTGAAGTATCTGTTTACTCAGCCAGATCTGAACCTCCGTCAGCAGAGGTGGATGGAGCTTGTTGCAGACTTTGACTTGGGTATTTCCTATACGCCAGGCAAGGCTAATGTAATGGCTGATGCCTTGAGCCGCAAGTCTTACTGCAACCACCTCCAGGTTCATAAAGTTCAGCCCTCGCTTGTTGAAGAATTCAGGAAGCTGAACCTCCATATTGTTCCTCCGGGTGCACTCGCTCCCCCTCCTAAGGAGTTTGGCAAGGTGAACCTCCACGTTGTTACCCAGGGTTCCCTCAATACCCTAGTTGCTAAACCAGATCTCGAGGACAGCATCAAAAGGCTACAGAAGTATGACTCTGAAGCCCACAAGATTAAGCGCTACCTCGCAGAAGGAAAGCCCTCATTCTTCACCATTGCTGAAGATGGCACCCTATACTTCAAGGGCCGCCTAGTGGTGCCATGTGCAGAGAAAAACCTGGATATGACACAGGAAGTTATGAAAGAAGCTCATGGTACGCCTCTATGTATCCATCCTGGTAGTACAAAGATGTACCAAGACATCCGTCAGAGATTCTGGTGGTCTAATATGAAGCAAGACATTGCTCGTTATGTTGCTGAGTGTGACGTTTGCCGTCGTATCAAAGCAGAACATCAAAGGCCTGCTGGAACTCTGCAACCTATCTCTATTCCTGAATGGAAATGGGACCATGTTGAGATGGACTTCGTCACTGGATTTCCCAAATCACAGAAAGGTAATGATGCTATTCTTGTCGTCATTGACCGGCTTTCCAAAGTTGCACATTTCCTGGCGGTCAAAGAAACGATCACTGCTAGCCAGTTGGCAACGCTCTATATGTCCAGGATTGTTTCACTCCACGGTATTCCATTGGTTATCAGCTCAGACCGTGGTAGCTTATTCACTTCAAGATTCTGGGCAAGTTTCCAAGAAGCAATGGGAACTCATCTGTCATTCAGTACTGCGTTTCATCCTCAATCGCAAGGACAAGTTGAACGCGTCAACCAAGTTCTCGAAGATATGCTTCGAGCTTGTGTTATTTCCTTCGGCAAGAAATGGGAGGAATCTCTCCCGTATGCTGAGTTCTCTTATAATAATAGCTATCAAGCTAGTCTGAAGATGGCCCCCTTCGAAGTGTTATATGGACGAAAGTGCCGAACCCCTCTGAACTGGTCAGAAACTGGGGAACGTCCACTCTTCGGTCCGGATATTATCCAAGATGCCAAAGAACAAGTCCGCATTATTCGTGAGAATCTCAAGACTGCTCAGTCACGTCAGAAGAGTCAGTATGACCGTCATCATAAAGACATGGTCTATCAACCTGGCGAAAAGGCTTATCTTCGAGTCACACCTATGAAGGGTGCTCACCGCTTCGGGATCAAGGGCAAACTAGCTCCTCGATATATTGGCCCATTCCTTATTCTCGAAAGGCGTGGAAAAGTGGCATACCAACTGGAACTACCGCCGAACCTTTCTCAGGTTCACGATGTGTTCCATGTGTCACAGCTCCGCCGTTGCTTCAAGGACCCAATCCGAGCTGTGGATCATGAAGTGCTCGAATTGCAGCAAGACCTCTCCTATAAGGAGCATCCGGTCCGCATTCTCGACCAAGCTGAACGCCGCACACGTCAGAAGGCGATCAAGTTTCTCAAAGTCCAGTGGTCGCACCATTCTGAAGATGAGGCCACTTGGGAACGAGAGGATCGTCTGCGCGAAGAATACCCCGCACTGTTTCCTTCTACCTCCTAAATCTCGGGACGAGATTTCTTGTAGTGGAGGAGATTTGTAACACCCCGAGAATCATCCTACAGTAACTCTCTGTGATTAAGCTAATCATGTTGCTAAACAGGGCTTGATCACATCTGAATCACATTTCTTTTCAAACTCCTAATTCAAACTTCAATTAAATTTAAAAGTGGAAAATAAAAGTTTTCAAAAATTTAAACAAAAATGTCCGGGCCATGCCAGAAATTGCACCGATAATTATTGTGGAGAAAACACATTTTTATAAAATGCCTAAATACTTTTATAAAAATGTTCACACAGCCACCGTGCCCACCTCGCCGCCCCACGGTGTCTCCAAGGACCGTCGTCGCCCGCTGCTTCGTCTGGTGCAGCCCGTTGGAGACCGGAGCCCCTACAACGAGCACACCGAGCTCGTCTTCAACTTCGGTCGCCGGCGACCCCTTTCTTCCCCGGCACCGACCTGCTGCTCCTAAGCCTCTCACCGGCCTCCGTGTGCCGCGCAGTGAGCCTCTCCCCCTCCTCCCCTGTCCTTTCGCTCTCGCGCGCCCCCTAGCTGCTTCCCCCACGCGCGCCCGAACGCAGCGCCGCGGAGCTCGTCGCCGGCGGGTCTCCGGTGACCTTTTGGTCACGGGCTCAAGCCCGTTGCACTCTCCACAGCGCGTAGATGCTCCCCAGCCCCTCCGCTTGCCCGATCTCGCGTCGTACCACCGTTGCCATTGCTCGCCCGAAGCACCTCGCCGCCGGCGAGCTCGAAGCGCTCGCCCCCGTCCGTTCTAGCCACTCCGGCCACCACCGTTGGACGCGCGGCGCCGAGCCGCGTCGAACGCGCCCAGCCACAACCCCGCAGACCCCCTGTGCGCGAAACCCGCGCCCCTCCCGAGCCGCGCCGCCGCGTTTGGCTCGTCGGAGTTGCTCCGGCGCCGGCCGCCGACGTGGCTGGCCTGGGGCCACCCCAGAGCCACTGCCAGTGGGCCCCGTGGGCCCCGTTGACTGGGTTGACCCCAGTCAACTGCTGACTGGGCAGGCCCAGCCACTGACATGCGGGCCCCGCCGCATAATTAATAAAAAAAATGTTTTTATAAATAAAACTAATTAACTAATCTAAATAGTCTATGACAGGTGGGGTCCAGTAGTTAATTAATCTGATTTTAGTTAATTTAATCTTCTGATTAGTCCACTGTCTATGACAGGTAGGACCCACCTGTCTGGTTTGACTGGTCAGCCGACCTGTTGACCTGCTGACGTCAGCATTACCTCATGCTGACATCATAATTCATTTTTGCTAAATTCAAATAATTCCAGAAATTCAAATAATCTTTGAAAATTCATATCTTTTAAACCGTAACTCGGATGAAAATATTTTCTACATGAAAGTTGCTCAGAACGACGAGACGAATCCGAATACGCAGTCCGTTCGTCCACCACACCTCCCTAACCTATCGAACTAGCAACTTTCCCCCTCCGGTCCGTCTGTCCGAAAACGCGAAACATCGGGAATACCTCCCGGATGTTCCCCCCCTTCGCCGGTACCACCTACTGTCGCGTTAGGGCACACCTAGCACCGCTCATTGTCATGTCACGCGTCGTCATGCTTATGTTTGCATTGTATTTACTGTTTCTTCCCCCTCTTCTCTCCGGTAGACTACGAGACCGACACTGCTGCTGCCCAGTTCGATTACGGAGTCGACGACCCCTCCTACTTGCCAGAGCAACCAGGCAAGCCCCCCCCCCTTGATCACCAGATATCGCCTACTCTACTCTCTACTACTTGCATTAGAGTAGCGTAGCATGTTACTGCTCTCGATTAATCCTATTCTGTTGCATAGCCTGTCATTGTTGCTACAGTTGTTTCCCTTACCTGCTATCCTACTGCTTAGTATAGGATGATAGTTACCATCAGTGGCCCTACATTCTTGTCCGTCTGCTGTGCTATACTATCGGGCTGTGATCACCTGGGCGGTGATCACGGGTATATACTCATATACTATATACATGACACATGTGATGACTGAAGACGGGTCGGCTCGTAGGAGTACCCACGAGTGGATCTTTGTGGCGGAGCGACAGGGCAGGTTGAGGCCGCCTAGGTGAGAGGTGGGCCTGGCCCTGGTCGGCGTTCGCGGTTACTTAACACGCTTAACGAGATCTTGGTATTTGATCTGAGTCTGGCCATTTGGTCTATACGCACTAACCATCTACGTGGGAGTAGTTATGGGTATCCCGGCGTCGTGGTATCAGCCGAAGCCTTCTTGACGTCAGCGACTGAGTGGCGCGCGCCGTGTTGGACCGCTTTGACGTAACCGCCGTGATCGTGTGGGTTGCTAGGTCTGCTCGCGGCCGCGTTCGCAACGTGCAGGTGTGCATAGGGCGATGGGCCCAGACCCCTGCGCGCATAGGGTTAGACCGGCGTGCTGACCTCTCTGTTGTGCTTAGGTGGGGCTGCGACGCGTTGATCTTACGAGGCCGGGCATGACCCAGGAAAGTGTGTCCGGCCAAATGGGATCGAGCGTGTTGGGTTATGTGGTGCACCCCTGCAGGGAAGTTTATCTATTCAAATAGTCGTGTCCCTCGGTAAAAGGACGACCCGGAGTTGTACCTTGACCTTATGACAACTAGAACTGGATACTGAATAAAATACACCCTTCCAAGTGACAGATACAACCCCGTGATCGCTCTCTAACAGGGCGACGAGGAGGGGATCGCCGGGTAGGATTATGCTATGCGATGCTACTTGGAGGACTTCAATCTACTCTCTTCTACATGCTGCAAGATGGAGATGTCCAGAAGCGTAGTCTTCAACAGGACTAGCTATCCCCCTCTTATTCTGGCTTTCTGCAGTTCAGTCCACTGATATGCCCCTTTACACATATACCCATGCATATGTAGTGTAGCTCCTTGCTTGCGAGTACTTTGGATGAGTACTCACGGTTGCTTCTCTCCCTCTTTTCCCCCTTTCCTTTCTATCTGGTTGTCGAAACCAGATGTTGGAGCCCAGGAGCCAGACGCCACCATCGACGACGACACCTACGGCACTGGAGGTGCCTACTACTACGTGCAGGCCGCTGACGACGACCAGGAGTAGTTAGGAGGATCCCAGGCAGGAGGCCTGCGCCTCATTCGATCTGTATCCAAGTTTGTGCTAGCCTTCTTAAGGCAAACTTGTTTAACTTATGACTGTACTCAGATATTGTTGCTTCCGCTGACTCGTCTGTGATCGAGCACTTGTATTCGAGCCCTCGAGGCCCCTGGCTTGTATTATGATGCTTGTATGACTTATTTATGTTGTAGAGTTGTGTTGTGATATCTTCCCGTGAGTCCCTGATCGTGATCGTACACATTTGCGTGCATGATTAGTGTACGGTCAAATCGGGGGCGTCACATCGGCTGCCAGGACATTAGTCCATTTGTCATTGAGCATATCTTGGTCAGCTTGAAGCTGCTGCTGTTTCTTCTTCAGGCTCCTTGCAGTGGCTATTGGCCGGCGCTTAAAGCGCTCCTGCTTGAGAGGTTCCTGAGGCACGATGAAATCCTCGTCGCCGAGGCTCACCTCATCCTCGGAGAGCGGAAGATAATTGTTGTCCTTCGAGTCTTTGTTTACGGCCTGTTCATTAGGGCTGAATCGCCCATCTTCCCGTTTACCCTGTTCGGAAGTTGGCTCAACGGGGTCTTCATTGTCCTCGGCATCGTCCGGAGTATTATTTTCTCCTGTGCCGGTATTGCTGTTTTTTCCGCAGCGTGATTTAGAGCGGTGCTGCGGACGTCGACGTTTTGATTGTGTCTCAGGAGGTATATCCTCGACTGGATTTTTCTCATTATCGTCGCCACCCTCTTTGGGTGTATCCATCATGTATATGCCGTACGAAGAAGTGGCCGGCCAGCGTCCGGCGGGCGGCGGGTTTTGGGCCTGCTCTTCTCCGGCATCGGAGCCGTAATCGTGCATGTCAGTTAAGCCTTCAACAGTGGCTATGAAGTGGGTGGAGGGTGGGATGTAAAATTCCCCGCCCATAGCCCCTAGTTCGGGCTGGGCGTGGTTCGGACGCTGCTCCTCTGTAATAACGAGGGATCGCATTAGGTCCAGTGCCTCACTTAAGGGCAAAGTTTGGCCAGGGAAAAGAGAGTTTGTGGGGCACGGCGGGAAGAAAACTCCTGGGTCGAGCTCACACGATATCAACTCCGAAGGTTCGGAGCCGGTGTCCGGATAAGAGTCCGGCTCTCCCGTGCCGGGCTCAACGGCCGCTGACAATCCGGCGGGCTCAGGGATCCCGCCTTCGGCCCCGATGATGCGCTCCGGATTTAAGGCCAGAGTGGAGGTTGGGGTCGTGAATCTTTGGGAGATCAAGTCTCCTCGGATATCCGCGACGTAGTCCAGATTCCCAGAACTAATCTGGTGACCTAGGACGCAACTGTCGATCTGGTCTAGATGGCCAAGCGAGTTGGCCCGCAGTGCGAAGCCGCCGAATACGAAGATCCGGCCGGGGAGAAAGACCTCCCTCAGGGCAACATCGTTGTAGATGATTGACGGAGCCATCGAACCTCTCGAAGACGACGCAGCGGAACTCTCAATGAAAGCAACAATGCCGGTGTCAAAACCGGCGGATCTCGGGTAGGGGGTCCCGAACTGTGCGCCTAAGGTTGATGGTAACAGGAGGCGGGGGACACGATGTTTACCCAGGTTCGGGACCTCTCTATGGAGGTAATACCCTACTTCTTGCTTGATTGATCTTGATGAATATGAGTATTACAAGAGTTGATCTACCACGAGATTGTAATGGCTAAAACCCTAGAAGTCTAGCATGTATGATTATGATTGCCTCTTCGGACTAAACCCTCTAGTTTATATAGACACCGGAGGGGACTAGGGTTGTACAAAGTCGGTTACTGAGAAAGGAATCTTCATATCGGGACGCCAAGCTTGCCTTCCACGCCAAGGAGAGTCCCATCCGGACACGGGAGAGAACCTTCTGTCTTGTATCTTCACGGCCCATCAGTCCGGCCCACGTAACATAGTCCGGACGCTCGAGGACCCCCCAATCCAGGACTCCCTCGCGCGTAGAGCCCTGTACGAGCCCTCATCGGCCCGATTACTTTTGTACGCTGAGGGTATACATGTATTGTACGTAGGCGTTTCGTTTTCCCTTGTCACGTTCCCCTTGTCACGTGTGGCGGTCGTGGGCTAGCCACGGGCCACGCCACGCACGAAAACTTCCAAAAACGTCCCATCCTATAAGAGGGGGGGACCACCACCGGCCGCATCCCCCCACCATTTCCTCCCAAATCGGCTCACTCCCTCCCTCCTTGGCGCATCGTCTCCCCCTCGTCTCCATCGCCCCGCCACCGCGCCTACTCGCTCAACCCCACCGCCTCCCTCTCTCCGGCGGGTTCTCTTAGGCTTCGATGGAGCAAGGTCGTGGCGCTGCCGCCACTGCGCATGGAGTTGTGGTCGAGGCCGCGAACACCGCGGCAGATGCCGTCCAAGAAGTGGCCGCCGTCGGCGGTGCGGGAGATGCTGCACCCGCAGTCGGTGGATTGGTCGCTGCGGCGGCGAATCTGGTGGAGCAGGGGGTGGTGGGCTCGGACTCCGTCGTGCCGGACCTGGTGGTGACGGCGTCTGGTGGCGCACTGGATGTAGGTGCGGAGGCGAGCGACAAGCAGGTGGTGGATGTGGTAATGCTTCTCGTTCCCCTCCTTTCATAGTTGTAGTTGATAAGCAGAAGATTTAGTAGATAGGGTTTTTATAGTAGATTTGTGATTGAATGCGGCACCCCGTTCTGCTTGTTAGGGTTTTTTGATTGAATAGGAAACCCCATTTCAGAGTTAGGGATTTTTGTAGTTGATTCGTGCTTGAATGCTACACAGATCATAATGAGAGTTAGGTTTTTTATATTAGAATCTGGATTGTCGCATGTGCTCAGATTTTGTTCTGTCCTGTATATGTTGTTAGATTTGTTGTTCATATTCCCTCAGTGGGCCACGACAGGGGCTGAGCAGCCACCCAGTGTATCTATTAAAGTTGATATTGTACAAATGAGGTTAAAATCCTACTTTCTTCATTTGAAGTCTATCAATTAATTGTTGAAATGAACACAGTACGTTTAACTAGTGCGCAATTTCAAAATAGTTAGGAGCTTCACTTCATTATCCATAAACTAAAATTGTAGGTAGGTTTATTTTTGATCTGTAGGATTGCTGTACTTATAAAGTCAACCATAAGTAGGTTTGCTAGACATGCAACTATGCCAGATGACCAACTCATATTAAATTCTTGTTGCATAACTCCATGCATGAATGTCATATGAAATAGTTTCACACCTAGCACCAAAAATTGCACAAAGATTTCCTTTCCTAAAGCTCATGGCATTACAATATACCATACAATATAAGGTTCAGAGAATAGGGCAGCTGATGCACCACTATGTACATTACATGAGCCAGATGAACTAAATGCAATTACTTGTTGTCAACCACAATGGCTCACTGATTGGCAGAATGTACTACCTCCATTGGCAGAGCTGAGCACTCACAAGATTAGTGTTGGTGCCCAGTCTGGCATTATAGTTTGAAGGACCACAGTCAGCATGACCTAAAATTTTAGTTTGACCAAGCTATCATTGTAGAATGCTTGACCTTTGGATACAGTTTAATTTTAGGTCAAAGTATCATTTTAGGTTATTAGAAGCACATTGCAGATTGCTTGACCTTTGCATACTGTGTTATGTAGTTAGTAGTATAATTGAATTACTTATATTGCAGAAAGAGGAAGCTGCTGGCACCAAGAGGAAGCTGGCCATCGCTGGGTTCAACAACCCGTCTGATTCTGACGACGTCGAGGAGGTGACCCCAAGTTGTTTTTTGTCTGTTTATTAATCTGTGTGAGATGTTGTTTGTTGATGATGCCCTATATGAATGCCTCTAAATTGGAATGTTATGTAGTTTATTCATTGATATCATAAAGTTGTGTTGTTTGGTCATTAATTAGCTCTAAATGGCATATTTGTGGTCTTTGTTCATGAAACCATATCTGAATGCATATAAATGGAAATATTGTGTTTTTTGTCCATTAAATTATTCTAAAATGGAAAGTTTTGTTATACTTCCAATTAATTCCTCTAAAAGTTGTGTTGTTTGTGCATTAATTAGCTGTAAATGAGTTATGTGTGGTGTTTTTTCATGAAACCATATATGAATGCATATAAATTTGCTATTCTGTTGTTTGTCCATTAAATTCTTCTAAATGGAACTATTATGTTGTTTGTGCATTAATTAGTTGTAAATGGGCTATTATGTTTGTTTGGTCATTAAATTCCAGTAAATGGCAATTATCTGATGTTTGTTAATTACATTACTCTAAATGGGAAGTATGTATTTATGCAAATCATTTGTATGTGCAGTACAACTCTGGAGATGAGGTGGAAGAGTGGAACCAAAAGTCCTTCATTGAGCATGAAGCCAAGAAGATCAGTGAGAAGGGGAAGGCGGCGTACTACAAGTGGGGCAAGTTCAGCTGCCCATACTACACCACTAAGCCAATTCCCAAGGATGGGCTGTATGAGCACCTTATGTTGCATGCATGCGGTTTAGCGACGAGTGTGGGAGCGACGTGAAGATCAGGGCAGAGCATGCAGCCCTCCTGAAGGCCATGGGTCCCATCTAGTCACCCTCTGTGAAGCTGGTAGTGGTACTAATCATCAGTATAGTTGATGATGTTTTACTTTTGCGCTGATATGGTTGTGAACTATGAATCTGGAAGGTGGAAGTGGTTGTGAACTGTTTGAAGGTTGTAATATGGCAGACTCTTAAGTAATCTAGTATGTCTCTGAAGTATATCAACTGTCTAGATGCAGATCAGCTATGCTTTGTTGCAGTGTTTATATTCTGATGCTGCAATGATCACAGTAGGTGCTTCAATGTTGCTTGACTGATGAGACATGCTGCATACAGTGGCCATGTGCTTGGTAACGGTGTGTGCAAAGAACAACAATGGAATGAAGATTTAAGGGATTTTTGTAATAAAGGAGTGAAATACAAGAAAGAAATTATCCTATTTATTTGAATTTGTTAACTGAAACTGATTTATAAGAAAAAGAACGAGTAAATGTTAGAAAGAAAAAGTAGTGTTTGCAAAATATAACGTTTGAATTAGCATGGAATTTTTTTGTCGATGTTTTCATCTGTAACATCTATTTGTCCTACCATTACAAATGTTTTTTTATAAAGAAGTACACAAGCCTTATCTACATAGGATAGAAAGTGAAAAACATGGACTTGAGGTTTTCATAAGTTAGCATGATTGAATCTTCCATTACAAATATATTATAAAAATTAGAAAATGTTGAAAATCATTTTTTGTCAATGTTCTTAAGTTAGCATGATTGAATATTCCATTTCAAATATATTATAAAAAATAGAAAATGTTGAAAATCTTTTTTTGTCAATGTTCATAAGTTAGCATGATTGAATATTCCATTTCAAATATATTTTTAAAATTATAAAATGTTGAAAATCTTTTTTTGTCAATGTTCATAAGTTAGCATGATTGAAACTTCCATTTTAAATATATTATAAGAATTAGAAAAATTTGAAAATCTTTTTTGTCAATGTTCATAAGTTAGCAAGATTGAATCTTCCATTTCAAATATATTTTAAAAAATGGAAATTTTGGAGGTGGTCGAAAAATCACCGCCTTCCGGAGGGACCATTTGGTCTAACTTAAGGCAGTTTTTGAAAAAAGGTTATTTTTTGCATCACCTCCAAATCACCCAAATTTTCTTTTACATGGTGACCCACATGTGCCAAACATGGCTATGAAAGAAAATTTGGAAAAAAACATTTTACAATGCCCCCTTGAGGTATAGACCGATGTTTTGATCGTTACAGTTTCATTGCTACTGCTTTCTTCATGACTTATACATGTTCCTCTTACTATGAGATTATGCAACTCCCGAATACCGGAGGAACACTTTGTGTGCTACCAAACGTCACAACGTAACTGGGTGATTATAAAGATGCTCTACAGGTGTCTCCGAAGGTGTTTGTTGAGTTGGCATAGATCAAGATTAGGATTTGTCACTCCATGTATCGGAGAGGTATCTCTGGGCCCTTTCAGTAATGCTCATCACTATAAGCCTTGCAAGCGATGTAACTAATGAGTTAGTTGCGGGATGAAGCATTACGAAATGAGTAAAGAGACTTGCCGAAAACGAGACTGAACTAGGTATGATGATACCAACGATCGAATCTCGGGCAAGTAACATACCGATGACAAAGGAAATAGCGTATGTTGTTATGCGGTTTGACCGATAAAGATCTTCGTAGAATATGTAGGAACCAATATGAGCATCCAGGTTCTGCTATTGGTTATTGACCGGAGATATGTCTCGGTCATGTCTACATAGTTCTCGAACCCATAGGGTCCGCACGCTTAACGTTCGATGATGCAATAACTATGGACCCGAAGGTCTATGGTAAACTACTCACGCTTCGTCGGAGAGGTAATGGTGTTGATGTAGAAGCCCTCTATGATCGAATCCCCCTCTGGCAGGACGCCGGAAAAGGCCCCAAGATGGGATCTCACGGGTACAAAAGGTTGCGGCGGTGGAAAAGTGGTTTCGTGGCTCCCCCTGATGTTTTTAGGGTATAAGAGTATATATTGTTGGAAATATGCCCTAGAGGCAATAATAAATGGTTATTATTATATTTCTTTGTTCATGGTAATTGTCTATTATTCATGCTATAATTGTATTGTCCGGAAATCGTAATACATGTGTGAATACATAGACCACAACCTGTCCCTAGTAAGCCTCTAGTTGACTAGCTCGTTGATCAACAGATAGTCATGGTTTCCTGACTATGGACATTGGATGTCATTGATAACGGGATCACATCATTAGGAGAATGATGTGATGGACAAGACCCAACTTAAGCATAGCATAAAAGATCGTGTAGTTTCGTTTGCTAGAGCTTTTCCAATGTCAAGTATCTTTTCCTTAGACCATGAGATCGTGCAACTCCCGGATACCGTAGGAGTGCTTTGGGTGTGCCAAACGTCACAACGTAACTGGGTGACTATAAAGGTGCATTACGGGTATCTCCGAAAGTGTCTGTTGGGTTGGCACGGATCGAGACTGGGATTTGTCACTCCGTGTAAACGGAGAGGTATCTCTGGGCCCACTCGGTAATGCATCATCATAATGAGCTCAATGTGACTAAAGGCGTTAGTCACGGGATCATGCATTGCGGTACGAGTAAAGAGACTTGCCGGTAACGAGATTAAACTAGGTATTGGGATACCGACGATCGAATCTCGGGCAAGTAACATACCGATTGACAAAGGGAATTGCATACGGATTGATTGAATCCTCGACACCGTGGTTCATCCGATGAGATCATCGTGGAACATGTGGGAGCCAACATGGGTATCCAGATCCCGCTGTTGGTTATTGACCGGAGAGGCGTCTCGGTCATGTCTGCATGTCTCCCGAACCCGTAGGGTCTACACACTTAAGGTCCGGTGACGCTAGGGTTGTAGAGATATATGTATGCGGAAACCCGAAAGTTGTTCGGAGTCCCAGATGAGATCCCGGACGTCACGAGAGGTTCCGGAATGGTCCGGAGGTAAAGATTTATATATGGGAAGTCTTATTTTGGTCGCCGGAAAAGTTTCGCGCTTTATCGGTATTGTACCGGGAGTGCCGAAAGGGGTCCGGGGGTCCACCAAGGGGGTCCACCAGCCCCGGGGGGCCACATGGGCTGTAAGGGGTGCGCCTTGGCCTATATGGGCCAAGGGCACCAGCCCCAAGAGGCCCATGCGCAAGAGATAAGAAAAAGGGGAGAGTCCTAAAGGGGGAAGGCACCTCCGAGGTGCCTTGGGGGGGAAGGACTCCCCCCTGGCCGCACCCTTCCTTGGAGGAAGGGGCAAGGCTGCGCCCCCCCCCCCCCTCTCCCTTGGCCCTATATATAGTGGGGGGAAGGGAGGGCAGCAAGATCTAAGCCTTGGGCGCCTCCCTCCTCCCCTGCAACACCTCTCTCTCTCTCGCAGAAGCTTGCGAAGCCCTGCCGGAGACCCGCTACATCCACCACCACGCCGTCGTGCTGTTGGATCTCCATCAACCTCTCCTCCCCCCTTGCTGGATCAAGAAGGAGGAGACGTCTCTGCACCGTACGTGTGTTGAACGCGGAGGTGCCGTACGTTCGGCACTCGATCATCGGTGATTTGGATCACGGCGAGTACGACTCCGTCATCCACGTTCATTGGAACGCTTCCGCTCGCGATCTACAAGGGTATGTAGATGCACTCCCTTCCCCTCGTAGCTAGTAGACTCCATAGATGCATCTTGGTGAGCGTAGAAAAATTTTAAAATTATGCTACGATTCCCAACAGTGGCATCATGAGCCAGGTCTATGCGTAGTTACTATGCACGAGTAGAACACAAAGCAGTTGTGGGCGTTGAGTTTGCCAATTCTTCTTGCCGCTACTAGTCTTTTCTTGTTTCGGCGGCATTGTAGGATGAAGCGGCCCGGACCGACCTTACACGTACTCTTACGTGAGACAGGTTCCACCTACTGACATGCACTAGATGCATAAGGTGGCTAGCGGGTGTCTGTCTCTCCTACTTTAGTCGGAACGGATTCGATGAAAAGGGTCCTTATGAAGGGTAAATAGAAATTGGCAAATCACGTTGTGGTCATACGTAGGTAAGAAACGTTCTTGCTAGAAACCTATAAACCACGTAAAAACTTGCAACAACAATTAGAGGACGTCTAACTTGTTTTTGCAGCAAGTGCTATGTGATATGATATGGCCAGAAGATGTGATGAATGATATATCTGATGTATGAGATTGATCATATTCCTGTAATAAGAATCACGACTTGCATGTCGATGAGTATGACAACCGGCAGGAGCCATAGGAGTTATCTTTATTATTTTGCATGACCTGCGTGTCATTGAATAACGCCATGTAAATTACTTTACTTGTTGCTAAACGAGTTAGCCATAGAAGTAGAAGTAATCGTTGGCATGACGACTTCATGAAGACACAATGATGGAGATCATGATGATGGAGATCATGGTGTCATGCCGGTGACAAAGATGATCATGGTGCCCCGAAGATGGAGATCAAAGGAGCATAATGATATTGGCCATATCATGTCACTATTTGATTGCATGTGATGTTTATCATGTTTTTGCATCTTATTTGCTTAGAATGACGGTAGCAAGTAGGATGATCCCTTATAATAATTTCAAGAAAGTGTTCACCCTAACTATGCACCGTTGCGAAGGTTCGTCGTTTCGAAGCACCACGTGATGATCGGGTGTGATAGATTCTTACGTTCGAATACAACGGGTGTTGACGAGCCTAGCATGTACAGACATGGCCTCGACACACACGCAATACACTTAGGTTGACTTGACGAGCCTAGCATGTACAGACATGGCCTCGGAACACGGAGGACCGAAAGGTCGAGCATGAGTCGTATAGAAGATACGATCAACATGGAGATGTTCACCGATCTTGACTAGTCCGTCTCACGTGATGATCGGACACGGCCTAGTTAAACTCGGATCATGTTTCACTTAGATGACTAGAGGGATGTCTATCTGAGTGGGAGTTCATAATCAGATGAACTTCATTATCATGAACATAGTCAAAAAGGTATTTGCAAATTATGTCATAGCTTGCGCTTTAGTTCTACTGGTTAAGATATGTTCCTAGAGAAAATTTAGTTGAAAGTTGGTAGTAGCAATTATGCGGACTGGGTCCGTAAACTGAGGATTGTCCTCATTACTGCACAGAAGGCTTATGTCCTTAATGCACCGCTCGGTGTGCTGAACCTCAGCGTCGTCTGTAGATGTTACGAAACATCTGACATACACGTTTTGATGACTACGTGATAGTTCAGTGCGGTTTAGAATTGTGGCACCAAAGACGTTTTTGAAACGTCGCAGAACATGAGAGATGTTCCGAAGACTGAAATTGGGATTTCAGACTAGTGCCCACGTCAAGAGGTATGAGACCTCTGACAAGTTTCTTAAGCCTGCAAACTAAGGGAGAAAAGCTCAATCGTTGAGCGTGTGCTCAGATTGCCTGAGTGCCACAATCGCTTGAATCGAGTGGGAGTTAATCTCCCAGATGAGATAGTGATAGTTCTCCATAGTCACTGCCACCAAGCTAGTAGAGCTTCGTGATGAACTATAACATATCAAGGACAATTATGATGATCCTTGAGCTATCCGCGATGTTTGACACCGCGAGAGTAGAAATCAAGAAGGAGCATCAATTGTTGATGGTTAGTAAAACCACTAGTTTAAGAAGGGCAAGGGAAAAAGGGATACTTCATGAAACAGCAAGTCGTTTGCTGCTCTAGTGAAGAATCCCAAGGTTGAACCCAAACCCGAGACTAAGTGCTTCTGTAATGAGAAGAACGGTCACTAAAGCAGTACTACCCTAGATACTTGGTAGATGAGAAGGCAGGCAAGGTCGACAGAAGTATATTGGATATACGTTATATGAATGTGTACTTTACTAGTACTCCTAGCAGCACCAGGGTATTATATACTGGTTCGGTTGCTAAGTGTTAGTAACTCGAAATAAAAGCTGCGGAATAAGTGGAGACTAGCTAAAGGTGAGATGACGATATGTGTTGGAAGTGTTTCCAAGGTTGATGTGATCAAGCATCGCATGCTCCCTCTACCATCGAGATTTGGTGTTTGCGTTGAACATGATTGGATTATGTTTGCCGCAAAACGGTTATTCATTTAAGGAGAACAATGGTTACTCTGTTTATTTGAATAATACCTTCAATGGTCTTGCACCTAAAATGAATCTCGATCGTATTGATACACATGTTCGTGCCAAAAGATATAAAATAGTAATGATAGTACCACATACTTGTGGCACTGCAATTTGAGTCATATTGGTATAGAACGCATGAAGAAGCTCCATGTAGATGGATCTTTGGACTCAGTCGTTTTTTAAAAGATTGAGACATGCGAACCATGTCTATTGGTATATATGCATGAAGAAACTCCATGCAGATGGATCGTTTGGACTCACTTGATTTTGAATCACTTGAGACATGCAAATCATACCACATGGGCAAGATGACTGAAAGGCCTCGTTTTCAGTAAGATGGAACAAGAGAGCAACTTATTGGAAGTAATACATTTTGATGTATGCAGTCCAATGAGTGCTGAGGCCTGCAGTGGATATCGTTGTGTTCTTACTTCACAGATGATTTGAGTAGATGCTGAGTGTATTTACTTGATGAAACACAAGTCTGAATTATTGAAATGTTCAAGTAATTTCAGAGTGAAGTTGAAGATCATCGTGACAAGAGGATAAAATGTCTGTGATATGATCATAGAGATGAGTATCTGAGTTACGAGTTTGGCACACAATTGAGACATTGTGGAAAGTGTTTCACAATTAATACCGCCTGGAACACCATAGTGTGATGGTGTGTCCGAACATCATAACTGCACCCTATTGGATATGGTGCATACCATGATGTTTCTTATCAAATTACCACTATCGTTTATGGGTTAGGCATTAGAGACAACCGCATTCACTTTAAAAGGGGCACCACGCAATTCCGTTGAGACGACACCGTTTATAGAAACCTAAGTTGTCGTTTCTTAAAAGTTTGGGGCTGCGATGCTTATGTGAAAAGTTTCAGGTGATAAGCTCGAACCCAAAGCGGATAAATGCATCTTCATAGAATACCCAAAAACAGTTGGGTATACCTCCTATTTCAGATCTGGAAGCAAAAGTAATTGCTTCTAGAAACGAGTCCTTTCTCGAGGAAAAGTTTCTCTCGAAAGAATTGAGTGGGAGGATGGTGGAGACTTGATAAGGTTATTGAACCGTCGCTTCAACTAGTGTGTAGCAGGGCACAGGAAGTTGTTCCTGTGGCACCTACACCAATTGAAGTGGAAGCTTATGATAGTGATCATGAAACTTCGGATCAAGTCACTACCAAACCTCGTAGGACGACGAGGATGCGCACTACTTCAGAGTAATGTGTGATCCTGTCTTGGAAGTCATGTTGCTAGACAACAATGAACCTATGAGCTATGGAGAAGCAATGGTGGGCCCATATTCCGACGAATGGCTCGAGGCCATGAAATCCGAGATAGAATCCATGTATCAGAACAAAGCATGGACTTTGGTGAGCTTGCCCCGATGATCGGCAAGCCATTGAGATAAATGGATCTTTAAGAAGAAGACGGACATGGACGGTAATGTTACCGTCTATGAAGCTCGACTTGTGGCAAAGAGTATTTTCACAAGTTCAAGGAGTTGACTACGATGAGTTTTTCTCATCCGTAGCGATGCTTAGGTCCGTCGGAATCATGTTAGCATTAGCTACATTTATGAAATCTGGCAGATGGATGTCAAAACAAGTTTCCTTACCAGTTTTCGTAAGGAAAGGTTGTATGTGATACAATCAGAAAGGTTTTGTCGATCCTAAGGATGCTAAAAGGTATGCTAGCTCCAGCGATCCTTCCATGGATTAGAGCAAGCATCTCGGAGTCAGAATATATGCTTTGATGGGGTGATCAAAGTTTTTGGGTTTATACAAAGTTTGTTAGAAACTTGTATTTACAATAAAGTGAGTGGGAGCGCTACAACATTTCTAATAAGTATATGTGAATGACATATTGTTGATCCGAAATGATGTAAAATTTCTGGAAAGCATAAAGGGTTGTTTGAAAGGAGTTTTTCAAAGGAAGACCTGGATAAAGCTGCTTACATATTGGGCATCAATATCCATAGAGATAGATCAAGACGCCTGATGATACTTTCAAAAGACAGCACACCTTGACATGATTTTGAAAGAGTTCAAAATAGATCAGCAAAGAAGGAGTTCTTGGCTGTGTTACAAGGTGTGAGTATTGAGTGAGACTCAAGACCTGACCACAGCAGAAGATAGAGAAAGGACGAAGGTCGTCCCCTATGCTTTAGACGTAGGCTCTATAGTATGCTATGCTGTGTACCGCACATGTAGTGTGCCTTGCCATGAGTTGGTCAAGGGGGTACAATGGTGATCCGGAAAGGATCTCATGACAGCGGTCGAACTTATCCTTAGTACCTAGTGGATTAAGGAATTTTTCTCGATTATGGAGGTGGAAAGGAGTTCGTCGTAAAGGGTTACGTCGATGTGAACTTTGACACTAATCCGGATAACTCTGAGTAGTAAACCGGATTCGTATAGTAGAGCAATTATTTGAAATGGCTCCAAATAGCGCGTGGTAGCATCCACAAGATGACATAGATATTCGTAAAGCACACGGTTCTGAAAGGTTCAGACCCGTTGACTAATAACCTCTCTCACAAGCATAACATGACCAAACCAGAACACATTGAGTGATAATCACATAATGATGTGAACTAGATTGATGACTCTAGTAAACTCTTTAGATGTTGGTCACATGGTGATGTGACCAGTGAGTGTTAATCACATGGTGATGTGAACTAGATTATTGACTCTAGTGCAAGTGGGAGACTGTTGGAAATATGCCCTAGAGGCAATAATAAATGGTTATTATTATATTTCTTTGTTCATGGTAATTGTCTATTATTCATGCTATAATTGTATTGTCCGGAAATCGTAATACATGTGTGAATACATAGACCACAACCTGTCCCTAGTAAGCCTCTAGTTG
This sequence comes from Aegilops tauschii subsp. strangulata, assembly GCF_002575655.3. NCBI lineage: Eukaryota > Viridiplantae > Streptophyta > Magnoliopsida > Poales > Poaceae > Aegilops > Aegilops tauschii. The sequence continues at coordinate 13,007,135 of NC_053038.3, read as the reverse complement.
ACTAGCTCGTTGATCAACAGATAGTCATGGTTTCCTGACTATGGACATTGGATGTCATTGATAACGGGATCACATCATTAGGAGAATGATGTGATGGACAAGACCCAACTTAAGCATAGCATAAAAGATCGTGTAGTTTCGTTTGCTAGAGCTTTTCCAATGTCAAGTATCTTTTCCTTAGACCATGAGATCGTGCAACTCCCGGATACCGTAGGAGTGCTTTGGGTGTGCCAAACGTCACAACGTAACTGGGTGACTATAAAGGTGCATTACGGGTATCTCCGAAAGTGTCTGTTGGGTTGGCACGGATCGAGACTGGGATTTGTCACTCCGTGTAAACGGAAAGGTATCTCTGGGCCCACTCGGTAATGCATCATCATAATGAGCTCAATGTGACTAAAGGCGTTAGTCACGGGATCATGCATTGCGGTACGAGTAAAGAGACTTGCCGGTAACGAGATTAAACTAGGTATTGGGATACCGACGATCGAATCTCGGGCAAGTAACATACCGATTGACAAAGGGAATTGCATACGGATTGATTGAATCCTCGACACCGTGGTTCATCCGATGAGATCATCGTGGAGCATGTGGGAGCCAACATGGGTATCCAGATCCCGCTGTTGGTTATTGACCGGAGAGGCGTCTCGGTCATGTCTGCATGTCTCCCGAACCCGTAGGGTCTACACACTTAAGGTCCGGTGACGCTAGGGTTGTAGAGATATATGTATGCGGAAACCCGAAAGTTGTTCGGAGTCCCAGATGAGATCCCGGACGTCACGAGAGGTTCCGGAATGGTCCGGAGGTAAAGATTTATATATGGGAAGTCTTATTTTGGTCGCCGGAAAAGTTTCGCGCTTTATCGGTATTGTACCGGGAGTGCCGAAAGGGGTCCGGGGGTCCACCAAGGGGGTCCACCAGCCCCGGGGGGCCACATGGGCTGTAAGGGGTGCGCCTTGGCCTATATGGGCCAAGGGCACCAGCCCCAAGAGGCCCATGCGCAAGAGATAAGAAAAAGGGGAGAGTCCTAAAGGGGGAAGGCACCTCCGAGGTGCCTTGGGGGGGAAGGACTCCCCCCTGGCCGCACCCTTCCTTGGAGGAAGGGGCAAGGCTGCGCCCCCCCCCCCCCTCTCCCTTGGCCCTATATATAGTGGGGGGAAGGGAGGGCAGCAAGATCTAAGCCTTGGGCGCCTCCCTCCTCCCCTGCAACACCTCTCTCTCTCTCGCAGAAGCTTGCGAAGCCCTGCCGGAGACCCGCTACATCCACCACCACGACGTCGTGCTGTTGGATCTCCATCAACCTCTCCTCCCCCCTTGCTGGATCAAGAAGGAGGAGACGTCGCTGCACCGTACGTGTGTTGAACGCGGAGGTGCCGTACGTTCGGCACTCGATCATCGGTGATTTGGATCACGGCGAGTACGACTCCGTCATCCACGTTCATTGGAACGCTTCCGCTCGCGATCTACAAGGGTATGTAGATGCACTCCCTTCCCCTCGTAGCTAGTAGACTCCATAGATGCATCTTGGTGAGCGTAGAAAAATTTTAAAATTATGCTACGATTCCCAACATATATATGCGAAGGAACTAGGTCAGGGGAGCTACGAGGGGCCCACGAGTGTGGGGGCGCCTACCCCCCTGGCGTGCCCTCCTGCCTCGTTTGCACTTCGTTTGGTATTCTTTTTCTACAAAACTCTAAATAGGCAAAAACAAACAAAAATTGGCACTAGACCCTCGGTTAATAGGTTAGTCCCAAAAATAATATAAAATAGCGTATTAATGCTCATTAAACATCCAAAACAGATAATATAATAGCATGGAACAATCAAAAATTATAGATACGTTGGAGACGTATCAAGCATCCCCAAACTTAATTCCTGCTCGTCCTCAAGTAGGTAAATGATAAAAATAGAATTTTTGATATAGAATGCTACCTAACATATTTATCCATATAATTTTGAGGTAATATCACCTGCAGTCATACAACTTACGCTCAATGTTCAGTTTGGTGCTAAAACTTTAAAAAATACGAATTTGTGGTCATCTAACTTGCGTCCTTATGCACATACGGTCACTTTGCTTGTATTTAGACGTATCCTGCGCTGATGTGGCATGCCAGCGTGGTTATGCCCACTGTCAATGATTGGGAACAGCTTGAACGAGGCGCGCATGTTTTTATTTTATAGAAACACCCCCCATTCTATATTTAATTAAGCAGCAGCCCCTCAATAACACATGTGTGTACAACTTAATCGCAAAGAGAATAATAAAAAGGATTTGAGGGGATTTGAACTCTAGACATCGTATACACACATGCACTAGCTACATACTCGTGACTATAAAGAGATGTGCCTTCTTTAATATAGACGCAGATTCTTTTTAGATTCCATTTTTCCCCACGTTCAGCCAGGAAACCGGTTCCAAAAAATCTCACCTTTTTGGCCAAAAAAATTCAAATGAAATTCAAATTTGAAAAATCGCAAGTTCAATTCATTGTCGTTCTGATATTGTATGCATACGAGAGATATATATTTGACATGGTTCCTGTCATTTAAATTAAAAAATTCAGGCAATAACATATTTTTCCGGGGACCACAAAAATTTCTGGTAACCGATCTGTTATCAGAAATTCGGTCCAGGAGAAAAAACCTGAATACGAGTAGTTTTAATTTCCAAATATAAAATTTATTGTTTATCTTTTAGACAATTATAGGTACTTGGTGTAGTGGTTAGCTCCTGCGGTTTCACACTTGAGGTCGACGAATGGAATCCATCGGGCCCCTTTTTTCCCCGCGGAATTATCCATGCGCCCAAGTTACAAATTTTTTGTTGACTCACTTATGGGTGGGCCCTGTGTAGATTAGTCTAGTTACCTGGTTAGCCTAACCTGTTGTTAGTATCACACTGATTAGTGGCCCCACCCCTAAATTACCAGTTAGACATGTGTGTCTATTTATCTGATTAACCTGGACAAACTTGACATGTTTTTCTTTTTGAGAATAACTTGACGTTCTTTTGTGTGCAATCAAATAGATTTTAGTTGTGCATGTACAACATCAAGCAGCACTGGTGGGATGGATGTATTGTTTAATTAACAGGTTGTTGGTTCGAACCCAATCTACCCCATCCTTTTTTCATTATATTTGACGTCTTTTGTCGTCATTAAATAAATTACATAGGGATTTTCTGAAATGAAAAACGGCGTGCTAGGGTCACCCAGCACCTTGTGCACTCCTAGTCACTGATAGGTGGGCCTCCGTCAGGCTGGCGCGCCACATGGGCAGGCCATACGGCTAGATACGAGCGGAGTGACCGTATTTGCACGATAACGCAAGTTGGATAACCACAAATTCGTATTTTCAAAGTTTTAGCATCAAACTGAACATTAAGCGCAAGTTCTATGACTCCCGGTGATATTACATCTATAATTTTATTTATTGTGGCATGAATGTTTAGATCCGAAAGATTCAAGACAAAAGTTTAATATTGACATCTATATCTATACTTACTAATAAAAGAAATAGGTATTCTTGGTCCGTCATGGCGTTTTGCAGAAACCCCCTGAGTTTTTATTGTAATGAAACCGTGGTACTGATATAAGTTAAAAAAATGATTCGTTTACATTTTATAATAACGCCTTTGACTTTTAAAATAATCAACGCACGGTCTTTAATAATAAAAAGAGGTGCACGCTGGGACTTGAACCCATGACCTCTCGCAGTGTCTCGGTACATGCCATAGTTAGTCCGACTCAGTATCAAAATAACACCAAAAAATATACTTAATGAAAGAGTCCGAATCTTACTTAGATACATACAGGAGTCTGAATCCTACTTAGATACATACACCACGTTCACGTCCAGGGCCACATCATACCGGGCCGTGTATACGTACATGCCATAGTCAGTCCGACTCAGTACCAAAATAACACCCAAAAAGATATACTCAATGAAAGAGTCTGAATCCTACTCCCTCCGCCCTAAAAAACATGTCGCGGGCGTAGTTCACCGGTAATTTTGCAAAAAAAACCTCATGGTTTCAAAAGCGTTTCAAACAAGTCCCTCCGCCCCGTCTTCTTCCTCTGCCCGTCGCCTGCGCGTCGCCAGGGGCCGGCGCCGCCTAGCTGCGTGATTCGCCAGGGGCCGGCGAGCCCAGCTGAGCTCCTTCTCCGTCGCCAAGTACCTGCTCTCGCCGCCTTCGCCAATTACCTCCTCTGCCGCCGCAGCCCAAACCTGCGCCGCCGTGGTCTCCTCCCACTGCCTGCGGGCTTCGCCGGAATCTCCTGCCACGTCTTCCTCGAGGCCGCGCGCTTCCCTCCTGGAGCCCCCGCGCATCCTCCTGGAGCCCCCGCGTGCGTCCTCTCTCGTGCTCCCGCGCATCCTCCTGGAGCTCCCGCACGTGCGCCGCCGCGATCCCCTACTGGCGTTGCCGGAGCTTGCCTCGACAATCTGGTGGACCAGGAGCTCGCCGGTGGAGATCTGCCTGTGCTGCTGCTGCTGCTCCCTCTCCCCTGCCCGTGCTGCTGCTCCTCCTCTGACCCTGCCCGTGCTGCTTCTCCTCTTCTGATCCTGCCCGTGCTGCTATTGCTGCTACTCCTCTGCACTCTGTAGAAGGTACAGTACTTATTCATCAGAGTACTGTTGATTTACTATTACTGATCAGAAAATTAAAGAGAGCATGATTAATTCAGAGATCAGATGGTGCTAATTCAGATGATGCCAATTCAGAGTGAAACTGTAAAATTCAGAGGATGCAAATTGTTGTAGCACTAGCAGCATTCATAAAACAGTCCAGGTTAAAACTTTGTAGCACTAGCAAATTCAGATGATGCCAATTCAGGTTTGTAGCACTAGCAGCATTCATAAATCAGTCCAGGTTAAAACTTTGTAGCACTAGCAAATTCAGATGATGTCAATTCAGGTTTGTAGCACTAGCAGCATTCATAAAACAGTAGCCTCATTCCGTACATGTGAACCATGTTAAAACTTTCAAAATTGTCCAGTATCACCCGGTTAGCTGGTTAAAACCATCATCAGGTTTTGGACAACCATGGGACAAAGGGACAACTGGCTTTGTGGTGCCATTGGGTGCAAGGGCAGTTTGTTGAGGTGCCCGCGGAGTCGCCGATGCTCCGAGCAAGTCGTCCGGTGGCTGAAAAGAAAGTACACACACTTATTAATTACTGTAATCGTAGCTGCTCGGATGTTCGAGTAAATGGGTAGTATGGTTTTGTGCAGAGCAACTGTTGCCAGCCACAAGAAGAAGCCAATTAGACAAACTTCCATAGCTTATGATGTTGCTCTGTTTAACTGAAGCACTAAACTGACTAGAACTGCAGTACTAGCTTTGAGTGAAAAGAGAACAGTGGAGGTCATATATTATGTCAACAAAATAAATACAGAGGAGGTCGTACTGGGTGCCTAAATGAGCATTTAGCATTCGCGCTGTTGCCATTGAACCAATACCAGCAACCCCTAAGGGTCTCCTTGTCACTACTGTTTTATTCATTACGATTCATGTTATCAAAAGTAAATACCAGTTTCATAGTGAATGCTAGCTCCAAAGTAACCAAGGCAATTAAGTTTAACTCTTAAAATACCCTACTGATGTCTATTTCTCACTACCAAGCTCTACTTAGGAAAACGACAAAATAACAAGCCAAGTCAATAAAAATATGGAGTAGCCCTGTTGACATAGCTCATAGCAGTAGGTATTTCACAAAATATGGAGTAATGCATAAATTTGTACTCCAGCAAGTTTACTCCAGTACTCAGTTTAAAATTCAGTTTACTGTTAAATGACAGTAATTCAGTTTACTGTTAAATTTCAGTTTCACAAGCTAGTTTCCAACAAACAAAAGCCTATGCTTATGAAGAATAAATCAGCTGAAATGAGATACTGATCCTTTTTACTTTGTTTGTTCAGATTGTTGGAAATTTTAAGCTCTCAATCACTGAAGGCCACTGCAGTTCTTTGAATTCAACCATTTAGGTGAGCTACAACTAGGAGGATTTTGGAGTAGTACTCTGAAACTGTTGCTGTTAGAACATGCTGTTACTTGCTTTCAGTTAACTGAATCAGTACAAAACTCTTCTATGGAGTTAACCGAAGATCAGCAAGCAAATCAAAATCTGCAACACATTTTCTTCAGTCCCTAACTGACAACACAATTTCTTCAGTCTAGTGATGCAGCGATTTCTTCAGTCTAGTAAAGTGCCACTCCAAGCATAGCAAGTCCACTGACAGTACGCCAAATGAACAAATTGAGTTCAGGAATGCAACAATGGAGCAATCCAGTAGAAATTTTTACAAGAAAATAAGGTGGCAGGAGAAGATGGCGAGAAAAACAAGACCTTTTTACTCCGGCGAGCTCTTTGCCTTGATGCAGATGTGTGCAGATGCAGGTGAGTGGCACCGGCGTGCAGATGCAGGTGCGTCGGGACTGGCTCCGTGGTCGACGGCTTCCTTGCTGATGCGTGCAGGTGCAAGCGTGTGGCGCCGGCGGGGAGGTGGTCGACGACGGCAGGGGAGAGATGACCTGCCGTGGAGTCCGAGAGAGGAGGGGGCCCCGCCGCCGTTCCGGCAACGTACACTCCCAATTCTCCGGATATAGACAAGCAGCGCTGCAACTCGCCGTCGGAGAGCAGGTCGGCAAAAAAATCCAAAGTTGGCCGACTGGAGGATCTCGCCCTCGCTTCGCGGCGTCGGCGGCACCGTCGTCGTCGATGGCGAGGACGACACCCGGCTGCTCGTCGGCCTTTAGGTTGTTGGTGGTGGTCCGGATCCGGTGCCTGCGGGCTCTCCGACGGCGGTTCCGACGCAGCCGAAGCAGAGCGCGGCGGTGTGGGTTGGACTAACATGGGATCCAAATCAAGGATTTTTTTGAGAAAGGGGGAGCTTGGGGAGGCAGGCGAGCGGTAGCTGCGGCAGCGGAGCAGGAGGCAGCTGCGGCGGGAGAGCAGGGGAGCTGCGGCGGCGGGGAGCAGCGAAGCAGTGGCGGCGGAGAGCAGCGCAGCTGCTGCTTCTGTCGGAGGAGGAGGACAAGGAGCGCGGGTTTGGTCGGGAAAAACAAGAGGGTTTTTTTGCAAAAATGCCACCGCGACATGTTTTTCGGGACGGAGGGAATACTTAGATACATACAGGAGGCCGAAACCTACTTGGAGGCAGGTATCGCTGGTGCTACAAATACACCTGTACCTCCACGTGATTCTTACACAATCTCAAGTCTTCAATTCAATTAAATAGAATCAGTTTCACACGTCGCCTTCTAGATACCTTTGGTTCAATTAAGCTGGTAAGCTCCCAAGTCAGATTAACATCAGGTATTTTCGTTGCGTATTTTCATATACGACATCCTTCAACATCTCTTTCTTTTTGCGAATTCTTCAACATCTTTAGGAACACCGGTACCTGCCATGAAATGAATAAGTTTATCATTAGCAATTTGAAATTTCCGAACAAATAGTACACCAAACCGTACTTTGAGCAACAAATTTACAAGATTTTATATATGACACACTGAATCATATTTAAACATCATTGTTGACAAGGAAAAAATAGATGCAATTATTTGACTAGATTGCACACTGAACTCTCATGCAGGCAAGCATTTTGATCACATTCTCCAGAGATGGATGCTAAGGAAAGAAGAAGGAAACGAGACAGAGAGCGCTATGCACAAATGGCCGATGAAAAAAGAGAGGAAAAACTCAAAAAACGCCGTGAAGGCTATCAACAAAAGAAAGAAAAAATATGCGCACAACAAAGGCAGATATATGCAAAAATGCAGCCGGAACAAAAGAAAGCTAGAATAGAACATATCAATGAATTGAAACGCAACACAGCAAGCAAAGACTCCATTGCACTGGAGAACCCTGCATATATCGCAACTGAAAAAGAAGTTGGTACTTCTACCTTTCCTGATTACAGAAAGCATGTCACACCAGGAGAAAGGCAAACATTGCTACACCGTCGTAACAAAGAATTCACGACAAGACAGAGGCATGTATCATCGAAACAAGATGTATCTATGACGGAAACCGGCGACGCCAACACAGAACCTCTACAGCAACCAGAAGAAATGATTTACGGTAATACTAAATTTTACACAATACTCGCGTTCAAAATAAATATACGAATGTTTGTACAACTAACCATCTTTTATGGACAGACATCCCCTCATCAATGTTTCCAAGCATCAAAGAAGCAGATACACCAAGTGACGATCACAATAAGGTGGCGTTGTGGCCAGACATCCCGTCTTCAATGTTTCCAGCAATCAAGGAAGTAGATGCACAAATACAAACATTATACAATGATGTTCACGGTAAGGTTATAAAATTTCCTATATATTTTTATGCAATACAAAAATTACATATAAATAATTACTACACAGGCAAGGATGAGATTATATGTGAGCATGATGCTACCATGAAAGAAGTAGATACACCAACACAATCAATCAATAATGACGATCAAGGTAAGGTCATCAATTCCATATATGTTCTTATGAAATCCAAAGAAATATATTATACAATAAAAAATTGCAACACAGGTAATAATGAAGTCATATTTGAAGAGGACATAAACGAGGACGAATACATGTTCTCTGGTCAAGGCATGCTCAATAGAATTTAAATATATTTTAATCATTATATAGCTTCTGTACTAACTTTTATGCTACAAACCAAACTAGAATGGGACAGAGAAGTGGAAATTGAAATCAAAGAAGGCGAGGAAATGCACAACCCTGATCCTTATGATTTCGTCTATAGCAACATACCAAAAAAAACACGTGCTCAAAACAGAAGAAAATTGCAGATTCTGCCATGCAAAAAAATTCAAGTATGAAACTAAGAAATTATGCTGCAGAAAAGGACAGATAAGACTAGCCAATGCAGATACACCACCTGAACTCATGAGACTTTGGATAAGCAACGACTCTGACGCAAGACATTTTCGGAACAATATAAGATTTTTCAATGGCCACTTCTCGTTTACTACTCTATACTGCCATCTTGACAGAGACACAACTGACATGCGAACAACTGGTGGTATTTACACCTTTCAAGCACATGGTCAGATCTATCACAACATACACTCATTTGGTAATAGTCGATCAGATCCAAAGCATCTAGAGCTATACTTCTACGACGATGATCCAAGCTTAGAGCATCGGTACCGCCATTGCCGCGAGGAAATGTACGAGCAAGACAAGCATGTGATCGGGATAATAACCGACATCCTACGGGATAACCCATACTCTCAACAGTTTAGGAGTTTGGGACGAGCCCAAAACCTTGAGGACTACAGACTCGTCTTAAACCTGGACCAAAGATTGGACCAGAGAACATACAACGCGCCAATAAATTCAGAGGTAGCTGCAGTGTGGATTGAAGGAAATGAAAGAAGAGACACTTATGACAGGAATGTAATACTACATGGAAACAACAACGAAAAAGAGCACATTCGATCATATTACGGGTGCTCTGATCCGTTGTCGTACCCTCTATTCTTTCCAAGAGCTGAACTGGGTTGGCATAGGAAAATCCCAAAGAGGGATACAGAAGCGGAAGATATTGGTGCTGATGATATCAGTAATGATGATGACCCAGGTAAAATTTTCATATACTATTATATTCAAAATTCAATTTAACTAACTTTTTATGTCACAATATTTGCACAGATTCTGCCAACGGCCTGTGGGTAACCATGAAAGAATACTACTGCTATAAATTCCATACACGACCAAGCATATTCAACCCAATATTGCACGGCGGACGGCTTTTTCAGCAGTTTGCTGTAGATACATACATAAAGATTGAAAACTCCAGACTGGATTACATGTGGCATCATCAAAACAAAATAAGGGCGGATCTATACCAAGGCCTTCTAGACAGCATTCAAGCTGGAGAACAGAATGGAGATGCAATTGGAAAACGGAGAGTACTTGCGTCATCATTTATTGGAGGGCCACGAGATAAAATTCGTCGGTATCTAGATGCTATGGCTTTAGTTAGAAAATATGGAAAACCAGACGTATTCGTCACAATGACCTGCAACCCCAACTGGGAAGAGATCACACGTGAACTACAGTTTGGACAAACACCACAAGATCGCCCAGACATTGTCGTTCGTGTTTTCAAGGCGAAGCTAGAAGAAATGAAGAAGCAACTATTTGAGAAGGCCATTCTTGGAAAGGTTAAGGCATATACATATGTCGTAGAGTTCCAAAAGAGGGGATTAGCACATGCTCACTTTTTGCTCATCATGACTGGAAAATACAAATACACATGTCCGGAACAGTATGACAGAATCATCTCCGCTGAGCTCCCTAACAAGCACAAGTACCCAGAGTTATACAAAATGGTAATCAAACATATGATGCATGGTCCTTGCGGTGCATTGAATAAATTTTGTCCATGCACAAAGAATCGTCCGTCATGCAAGAACAATTATCCAAGGCCATTTAATGAAACTACAATTCAAGGTAAGGACTCTTACCCACTGTATAGGAGACGCAATGATGGTCGGACTGAAACGGTATGAAAATGCCAACTGGATAATAGGTGGGTAGTTCCTTACAACCCATATCTTTTGCGGATGTTCAACTGCCACATAAATGTTGAGATATGCTCGAGCATTAAAGTTGTTAAGTACTTGTTCAAGTACATCTATAAGGGACATGACCGAGCATCTGTATCTGTAACTGACAAAGTAGACGAAGTTGAAATTGACGAGATTAAACAGTACAGAGACGCGCGGTGGGTGACACCTCCGGAAGCACTCTGGAGAATATATGGGTTCGAATTAAGCAAAATACACCCACCAGTCTTGCAACTGCAGCTACATCTTCCAAATATGCACATGGTTGTAACACCCCGGATGTAACTTTCCATAATTGTAATTCCGACTCTTGCCATTTTCGGCTATGTGTTATGATATTCCCTTCGTGGTCGGGTTTTGTTTTCCGTTTTGCATTTTGTTCATGTGATGCATCTCATATCATGTCATCATGTGCATTGCATTTGCATACGTGTTCGTCTCATGCATCCGAGCATTTTCCCCGTTGTCCGTTTTGCAATCCGGCACTCCCACCTCCTCCGGCGCACCCCTCTTGTTTCTTTTCGTGAGCGGGTGTTAAACGTTCTCGGAATGGGCCGAGGCTTGTCAAGTGGCCTTGGTATACCAACGGTTGACCACCGGTCAAGTTTCGTTCCATTTGGAGGTCGTTTGGTACTCCAACGGTTAACCGGGCAACCGCAAAGTCCGTTTGTGTGTTGCAGCAAAAAATCTCCTCCAACAGCCCAAAACCCCTCTAAGCCACCGCCATGCTCTCGGTCGTTCGATCACGATCGCGTGGGCGAAAACCGCACCCCGTTTGGACTCTCCTAGCTCCCTCTGCCTATATATTTGCACCTCCCCCCGAAATTTCGCGGATGAACCCTAGCCTCCTTCCACCTCGCGCCACCGGACAAAATCCTCCCCGCCCGGACATGTCCGCCCGTCAACTGCGCCGCCGCGCCCGGCGAATCACGTCGCGCCACGTCACCCCGCCGCCGTCTCCACCGCGCCAGGAACGCCAGGCCCGGATCGGACCCGCGGGGCCCATCCCGCCGCCGCCGCGACCCGCGGGCGCCGCCCCGCGCGCCTCCTCCCTCCGTCGCCGCGCCGCCGCCGCCTCCCGCGTCGCCTCGCCGCGCCGGCGTCCGCTCGCCGGCGAGCTCGCCCGCCGCCGCCGCCGCATCGACCAGCCTCCCGCCGCGGTCACCGCCCCCGCGCGCCGGCGCCTCCCTCCCCGTCCGGCACTCCTCCTCGCCCTCTCCCTCCGGCCGCCGTCCTCTCCTCCGCCCTCGAGCTCCGGCGACAGCAGCAGCTCCGCCGAGCCGAGCTCGAGCCAGATCCGATCGGGACTGCCCTAGGGTTGAATTTTCTCCCTCTCGATTTTTCTCTAAGTCCTAATATATTTACATTACATGCCTATGTTCATCGCATCATAACTCTCTGCATATAGCTCCGTTTCGTGCGTGTAATATATCGAAATGTTCGTCTCTAGATGCTCTTCATTTTGTTCCAGTGCACCATGTTCATTTGAGTCTATCTTGATGCCCAAATCTCTGGTGCAAGAGTGCTAGTTGCTGTTGACTGCTGTTACTTATCAGAACTTGTAGATTTGTTATTTTTGTTGCATTTATTCTGTGCATCTTATGGACATGAGCTCTACATGTGTCTTGATGTATGCCATGCCATCTTTACAGAGGTGTATGCCATGTATTTTTGTGATCTCTGTGGTGACTAGCACAAGCATGCAAACTAGGCTCCGTGATGTTTCTGATTTCAGGGACTTAGTAATTTTTCTAAGTCTGTGACTGCTGTTATTTTGTTCCTATGTATCCATGTGGCTACAGAGAGATCCATGCTCCTTTTGGTGATGTTCAGTAAGGATGTTTTGTAGATATTGTTGTAGTTGATCCATCCATGCCCTTGTTTGCAATTATGGAGTGCCCTAGCATGACTCAATCTTGGTCTACTTTTGCTATAAAATATTTCTGGCAGATTGTTAACATGATATTCAATTTTGCCAAGGATGTTGTAGTTGATCCTTTCATGTTATGTATTTGCTCTTGCCATGGATAGCTTCATAAACATGCCATCTTGCTGTAGGTATGCTTTTTTGTCATGCATTGCTTTGTGGTGAGTGCATCAAGCTCACCAAGATGCCCTCTTAATGTCTGTTTCTGCCATGCTCTGTTTTCTGCTAAGACTGGAACCTGTTAACGAAACTTGCTATGTTTACATGGTTGCTATCATATCTTCTGGTCCTTTTTGGCTTATGGTCAGTAAGGGATTTTTGTCATATGCATTTAGCAGATTCATGCCATGCCTTGTTTTGCTATGTTAAGTTCCTGTAGCATGTTGATTTCGTGCTCTGAACTTTGCTACCTGATGCTGTTTCTGCCATGTCCAGTAATTTCTCCAAGTCTGTGAACCTGTTATCTTTTGCACTTTTGCCATGCTTGTTTGAACCTGTTATGTTGTGATCTAGCCGTAGCTCAGTGTTCATCTTTTGTCAAGCATCTCCTGTAGATTACTGCCATATGCTTTGTTGCTATGTTGGAGTGCTGTAGCATAGTTGCTTGTTGCATTCTAAGTGCTATCATGCTGTTAATCGCAGATTCGTGTCATTCTTGTTTTGCTTGCCATTTGCAAACCGTGCACCCGTTTCTGGTGATCTTTATATCGATTTCGACCGAAATCATCTCATCTCTCCAGTGGCATGCTTGGTTTGCCAAGTTGCTGCCTTGTTCATCATTTTTCTTCCAGAGCTCGCATATGCATCGCATACCACATCTCGCATATCATTCATGTAGTGCATCATGTTGCTTGTGCATTTCCCGCGATTGATTGTGGTTCCATCGCTTGTGTTCTTGTTTTGGGTAGAGCCGGGAGACGAGTTAATGTACGAGGAACCTGTTGAGTACGCTTACGAGGATCAAGCTTTCGACAACTCTGAGAACCGTGCAGGCAAGATGACCATACCCTCGAAATCACTTCTATCTTTGCTTGCTAGTTGTTCGCTCTATTGCTATGTCGCGCTACCTACCACTTGCTTATCAAGCCTCCCAAATTGCCATGAACCTCTAACCTTTGTCACCCTTCCTAGCAAACCGTTGTTTGGCTATGTTACCGCTTTTGCTCAGCCCCTCTTATAGCGTTGTTAGTTGCAGGTGAAGATGAAGTTTGTTCCATGTTGGAACATGGATATGTTGGGATATCACAATATCTCTTATTTAATTAATGCATCTATATACCTGGTAAAGGGTGGAAGGCTCGGCCTTATGCCTGGTGTTTTGTTCCACTCTTGCCGCCCTAGTTTCCGTCATACCGGTGTTATGTTCCTTGATTTTGCGTTCCTTACGCGGTTGGGTGATTTATGGGACCCCCTTGACAGTTCGCCTTGAATAAAACTCCTCCAGCAAGGCCCAACCTTGGTTTTACCATTTGCCTACCTAAGCCTTTTTCCCTTGGGTTCTGCAGACTCAAGGGTCATCTTTATTTACCCCCCCCCCCCGGCCAGTGCTCCTTCGAGTGCTGGTCCAAACCGAGCGATGTCCGGCGCCCCCTGGGCAACCAGGGTCTATGCCAACCCGATGTCTTGCTCATCCGGTGTGTCCTGAGAACGAGATATGTGTAGCTCCTATCGGGATTTGTCGGCACATCGGGCGGCTTTGCTGGTCTTGTTTTACCATGGTCGAAATGTCTTGTAAACCGGGATTCCGAGACTGATCGAGTCTTCCTGGGAGAAGGTTTATCCTTCTTGACCGTGAGAGCTTATAATGGGCTAAGTTGGGACACCCCTGCAGGGTATTATCTTTCGAAAGCCGTGCCCGCGGTTATGTGGCAGATGAGATTTTGTTAATATCCGGTTGTAGAGAACTTAACACCTGACTTAATTAAAATACATCAACCGCGTGTGCAGCCGTGATGCTCTCTTTTCGGCAGAGTCCGAGAAGTGAACACGGTTTCTGGGTTATGTTTGACGTAAGTAGGAGTTCAGGATCACTTCTTGATCATTGCTAGCCTCACGACCGTTCCGTTGCTTCTCTTCTCGCTCTCATTTGCGTATGTTAGCCACCTTATATGCTTAGTGCTTGCTGCAGCTCCACCTCATTACCCCACCCTTTCCTATAAGCTTAAATAGTCTTGATATCGTGGGTGTGAGATTGCTGAGTCCTCGTGACTCACAGATTCTACCAAAACAGTTGCAGGTGCCGACGATGCCAGTGCAGGTGACGCAACTGAGCTCAAGTGGGAGCTCGATGAAGTTCTTGTTCGTTGTGTTGTTTCTTTTCATGTTGATCAGTAGTGGAGCCCAGTTGGGACGATCGGGGATCTAGCAGTTGGGTTGTCTTCTCTTATTTTGGATTTGACCGTAGTCGGTCTATGTGTGGATTTCGGATGATGTATGCATTATATTTATGTATTGTTTGAAGTGGCGATTGTAAGCCAACTCTTTATCCCATTCTTGTTCATTACATGGGATTGTGTGAAGATGACCCTTCTTGCGACAAAACCACAATGCAGTTATGCCTCTAAGTCGTGCATCGACACGTGGGAGATATAGCCGCATCGTGGGTGTTACAGTTTCATACCATGGCATGGAAAAAATAAAGAATATTATCGACCATGATGGCACAGAAAGATCAATGTTGACCGCGTACTTTGAAGCAAACAGCTTACATGAGAAAGCACGAGGCATACTATACAGAGACTTTCAGGAATATTATACTTGGCAAAGACAAGGGAAGTTTTGGCAAGAGAAAAAACGAGCCGCTGTGTTCCAGGTTGGCAGGATGGTCTCGGCACACCCGGCTGAAGGAGAACGATATTATCTTCGAGTACTCCTAAACCACGTGACAGGCGCCACCAGCTACGAAGACCTACGAACAGTCCATGGACAAGTAATGCCAACCTTCCGTGAAGCTGCAGAAAAACGGGGGCTCATTGAGGCAGACAACACACTAGATGACTGCATGACAGAAGCAGAGTTGTTTCGAATGCCATCATCACTACGAAGGCTATTCGCGACAATCTTGGTTTTCTGTGAACCCAGCGATGTACGTGGCCTATGGAACAAACACCTTGACGCAATGTCAGAAGACTACAGCAGAAACTGCAAATGCAAGCACACAGTCGAACAGATGGTGCTGAGAAATATCAGGGACATGTGGCACTCAATGGGAAAAGACATATAATCGTTTCCTCTTCCAAAGATCGACAAACGACATGAGACAACTGGCGACATACCTAGGGAGATCGTTGAGGAGACCTCCATCGAGGTGGACCCTGAGGACGTATCGTTGCATAAAAACCTAAACATCGAGCAGAGGAAGGCCTACGACGAAATCCTAGCCACGGTTGACCGCCAAAGCGGAGGTATATTCTTTGTCGATGGGCCAGGAGACACAGGAAAAACTTTTCTTTATAGGGCGCTCTTGGCCACAATACGCGGACAAGGCAAGATTGCCGTGGCGACGGCCACTTCCGGTGTTGCTGCTTCCATAATGCCTGGAGGGAGGACCGCACACTCGAGGTTTAAGATTCCACTAAAAATAGATGATGGAGCTATTTGTAGCTTCACAAAATAGAGTGGGACAGCAAAGCTACTCCAAGCAGCATCACTAATAATCTGGGATGAAGCATCTATGACAAAGAGACAGACAGTGGAGGCGCTAGACAAAAGCATGCGGGACATAATGAATAGACCAGATCTTCCATTTGGTGGAAAAACGATCGTATTTGGGGGAGATTTTAGACAAGTGCTACCTGTTGTCCGAAAGGGAACAAGAGCCCAGATAGTAGATGCATCACTACGCGGGTCGGAGCTCTGGAATTGCATGCGTCAATTGAAGCTTGTGCGCAACATGAGGGCTCAAAACGACCCATGGTTCGCAGAATACCTACTACGCATTGGAAATGGAACCGAGGAGACAAATGATGATGGTGAAATACTTCTACCTACAAGTATATGTGTGCCAAATAAGACGGATGATACCGCCTTGGGTAGACTTATTGACAGTATCTACCAAACGGGGAATGCTTACCTAAAAGATCCAGAGTACATCACCTCAAGAGCAATTTTATCCACAAGGAATGACTGCGTAGACAAGATCAACCTAAAAATGATTGATCGCTTCCAAGGGGAGGAGATGGTGTACCACAGCTTCGATTCAGTAGAAGATGACCCACATAACTACTATCCACCAGAATTCCTAAACACCCTAACCCCAAATGGACTGCCTCCACATATGCTGAAGCTCAAAAAAAATTGTCCAATCATACTACTCAGGAACATCGACCCTACTAATGGGCTCTGCAACGGCACCAGACTGGTCCTACGTGGATTTCAGAAAAATGCAATTGATGCAAAGATTGTGGTAGGGCAGCACTTTGGAATGCGAGTTTTCTTGCCTCGGATACCATTATGCCCATCTGACGACGACATGTTCCCGTTCAGTTTTAAGAGAAAACAGTTTCCAGTCAGACTCAGTTTTGCAATGACAATAAACAAATCACAAGGCCAGTGTCTACCTGCCTGAACCTGTTTTCTCACATGGTCAACTATATGTCGCGCTTTCTAGAGCAACCGCGACATCTAACATAAAGGTACTAACAGGTACACACGATGTGAACAAGGAGACAAACAATAAAAAAAATAAAGGTGACACGTGCACAAAGGAGAAGAAGAAAAGGAAGAATAAGATCAGTACAAGCGATACATACACAAAGAATATTGTTTACACAGAAGTCTTGACCAAATAGGTAATGCAATATTTCAATTTTGTGTTTATAAATTCAGTTTCAACTTAGTACGTTCATTCATGACCAACTTAATAATTTATATTACACATTGAATCTCTAATTTTCTAACCTTAAAATTACTTCTTGTATTCTTCAGAACAATCAAGCTGTCAACTTCGGAGTTAGAATTCAGGACTACTTGATCGTCTTGAAGGAGGATGTCTTCATGTTCTGAACCACTAACTCATTCATGGATATTTATTTATATAATATGGCCAATAACTCATTAATTTTTATTTAAATATTTGATCACTTTGATGATCTCTATTATGGTTGTACAATCTATGTATGCAAATTTACCAACGATGAGTAGCTAAGGTGAAATTGAGACTTACCAGTCAAAATAGAGACATATTTCTCGCCTTGGAGCTGATGTTGTTGCACTGATTTTTCTAAACATCGCTTTATCTAAGTCCAAGAAACCTGAAAAATATCTGACACATTGTAAGAAAATACATATCAGTTTCAGAACTACTGGTGTACATATTAATAGTGTAGCGTTGCATATTTTTGAAGAAATTGGGATGGTCTGTTTCGTCAGGATTAAGATGCTTGAATATGTAAGCAGTGTACTAGCGGACAATAGAGAGATTTCTCATGGTGACTACGTGCTATCAATTGTGCCATACACATTATTTAGTAACTAATCAAAAAGTGTCAAAAGCTAGCTACCAAAGCAAATCTGAATCTGCTAACTATGCTACTACTGCCACAAATAACCAAGATTGTTGCATAAGGTGACGGGGTGGGATTGAAGGAGATTGGGAGATCCGGAGAGGTTCTAAAACGCTAAACCAGATCAAATATATAATTAATTAATCCCCATTGCAATCAAAATGAGGAAGAAAAGAGAGAATAAGGGAAATGGCACGCATTACCTTTGCAATATTGGAGGCGACGTCACGGAAGCAGAGGGCAGCCAGGCGGGGCGGAGAATGAAGAGGCAAGCGGCGGCTGTCGGGACGCTCGCCGGGATGGCAGCAAGGTGGCGGCGCACATGCGAGGTCGGCCAGGAGGACGAGTTATGCAAAGATCTGGATGGAGGAAGCCGACGCTATTCTCCATCGAGAAACGAAGGCTGCAGCACCACACCCCAGCGGCGGCGAGCCCAGGCGTCGGACGGCGGCGGCGGCGGCGGCGTGATAGCCTAGGCGAGTCTGCTGTGTCTGTTTGTTTTTTGAGACAAGTCTGCTGTGTCCGCTGCTGTGGAAGTGAGGAGGGTAGTGCAAGAGGAAGTGCTCGTGGGCTGGAATGGCCAGATGGATTCAGCTCGGCCTTTTCATTTTCTCCACTCACTATTGAAACATACCGGGCAGAGCAAAGTGGGCCTAGCAAATGTATGTATCGCATCGAGCCATTTTTTTCTTCTTTTTCCAAAAAGAAGTAATTCCCCGGACGCGAATATTTGGCTCTGGGAGCATATTCTCTGTAATGAACAGGAAAATCATTCTAAATTTTTACTGCATGTTCATATTAGTGTAGCAAGCGTGCTTGACAATTTTCATGCCATATGGGATAATAGTGCTTCATCGGTGGAAAAAAAATTAAGTGTGACATTTGGTGTTCGACTTTTTTTCCCACAAGTCAACATGGTTAAGTTTTTCCCCTGTAAGTTTGCATGTACCATTTCGGTGTGACAATGAACATATCTTTTTTCCATATTTTTTAATATTTGCAAATTTTATTTTTGGCACGCAAGAGCATGTGCTAACTAGAGCCAAAATGAATTTCCGGAATTCTCCCAGCTACTTATCGTCGTCGGATGAAAGCGCAGAGCTGAAAAACATCCTAACGAACGATGTTAGGGAGACATTTACTGAAAAGTGATACTCGAGGACACATGTTCACTAAAGTTAGTCAAAATTGAATATAATAAGTGTTGAAAAGGACCAAGTACTATTAAATTTATCACCCGTTGCAACGCACGGGCATTTGTACTAGTAAAAATAATAATACTTCAAGTATACTAACAAAGTAATCATGTCTTCTCAAAATAACATGGCCAAAGAAAGCTATCCCTACAAAATCATATATTCTGGCTATGCTCTATCTTCATCACACAAAATATTTAAATCATGCACAACCCCAGTTTCAGCCAAGCAATTGTTTCATACTTTAGTATTTTCAAACTTTTTTAATCTTCACGCAGTACATGAGCGTGAGCCATGGACATAGCACTATAGGTGGAATAGAATGGTGGTTGTGGAGAAGACAAAAAAGGAGAAGATAGTCTCACATCAACTAGGCGTATCAATGGGCTATGGAGATGCCCATCAATAGATATCAATGTGAGTGAGTAGGTATTGCCATGCAATGGATGCACTAGAGCTATAAGTGTATGAAAGCTCAAAAAAACTAAGTAGGTGTGCATCCAACTTACTTGCTCACGAAGACCTAGGGCACTTTGAGGAAGCCCATCATTGGAATATACAAGCCAAGTTCTATAATGAAAATTCCCACTAGTATATGAAAGTGACAACATAGGAGACTCTCTATCATGAAGATCATGGTGCTACTTTGAAGCACAAGTGTGGAAAAAGGATAGCAACATAGGAGACTCTCTATCATGAAGGTCATGCTTTTGCCAGGTTCACATCGATCTTTCCCCTTTTCTCGTTTCCCTTTCCAAATCCCTAGCCCTCTCTCTCCATTTGCCCCTCCAAATCTCGACGGCGAAAGCATGACAGCGAGTTGGGCATCGGGCGGCGGCGGCGGCTGCAGCGAGAAGAGCGGTGGCGACCGCAAGTTAGGTCGAACCCTGGGTCCTGGAAGCAGGTGGGGCGGATTTAGTGGCACAGGAGGCAGCGGCGGTGGATCGAGTGGAACAAGGGACGGGGGTTTCCTGGGCGGCGGTGGGTCGGGAGAACCCACGGCTAGGGTTTCTTCGGTGCTACACTTTGGTGGCAAAAAGGTAAGTTATTTACTGTTGTTCTTTACATCCCAGCATTATCACCCACAATTCATGACCTGTGGCCCTGACAAGCTCCATCTATCTGATCATCAGGAAACTCCTGGTGGCCGTGTCCGCATAGATGCAGACAAGTTTGGCAGCGCATTCTTGGGATGTGGGTTTGAGGTTAGTCTACTGAGCATGATCTTCAA
Source organism: Aegilops tauschii subsp. strangulata (assembly GCF_002575655.3). NCBI lineage: Eukaryota > Viridiplantae > Streptophyta > Magnoliopsida > Poales > Poaceae > Aegilops > Aegilops tauschii. Next base: position 12,986,673 of record NC_053038.3, on the reverse strand, counting down.
ACTAGTACTGCTATTGCGGTCAAGCTGCAAAAAAGTTTAGTGTTTACCGCTTGCAGTGACAAGTTCAGTTATAAATTGACTTGAATTGCTCATGATTTATTTAGGATGGTATCACTTCTGATTATGTTGAATGGGTTGATGGGGAGTGGGATAGCAAAGCAAAGTCAGTCATTAAGTATCTTGCCATGAAGAACAAGAAACTGGAAACTAAGATTACAGAATATGAAGCTGAAATTAAAAGGAATGAGAACCCGACCAAACCGTACCGATTGCATAACTTATATGCTTACATATAAAAGCATACCTAACCAACATCAAACCCAAAATATTGTTAACTTATATGCTGAAACATATAACAACATACCTAACTTAAGATAACCAGCAGCTTCCTCCTCCTTCAGCAATTGTGCCCATCTTCACTTCTTCAGAAATTTGAGGCGGCGTGAGCGGCGCACCACACACGGAGAAGCCTTCTTCTTGACCGCCGTCCTCTTCGACAGCTGCGCCACCTGATCCTGAGCCACCTGATCCTGAGCCACCTCCTCTTCTTCCACCTTCATTATGTCAGGGAGGAGGGGAAGGAGCTCGAGGTCGATGGGCATTGTCTTGCCACCCTCGACGGCGACCGGCGCTACCATCTGCACGGCATCCTCCTCGCCCTCCTCATGGTCATCAGGGATGACCAGTACCTCGTCCACGTCGTCCTCCACGACGTCAAAGCCCAACGGCAGGACTGGCTTCGGCACGTGGCGGACCTGGTAGTCCGGGCTGATGGGCGCAGGGAGAGCGAGCTCGACGTCGACGCGCTCCGCCCTCGACGCGACGCGTGCTGGATCTGGCCGCAACGTCATGGTGGTGGAGCGGTACATCCACCACCTTGCACGCTGAACAGGGGAGTCACTCAGCGTGGCCTCTCGTATTGCCCAGACGAGGAGGAGAGCCGGCGGGACGTCGCGGCAGTAGGGGAAGGCGCGCTTCTTCTCGGCGTCGGTGAGGACTTTGACGAGGCCATGCGCGTGGTTGACCAACATCTCCGTGCTGGGGAACCAGCCGCACACCTCCGTCAACTACGCGCGCTACCCCTCGTCATCGCCGGCGAGCTCCATCATCGCTCTCTGCCAGCCGAGGCTTCTCTCCATGGAGGCGGTTGTCGGCGAGGGTTTTCTCGATCTATTGTAGGTGGGGATAAGAGGGGAGTTCAAACCGGCGCGTGTGGGAGGTGGGTGAATGTGTGGTGGGGAGTGGTAAGTTACTTATCTAATGGCAGTTAGGACGTGGGGAGGGGAAATGTACAATATTCTTTCTACCTCCCGCCCCGGTCATAACACAGTGGCATTTCAAGCTATTGTTCCCAACCATGTATAACTAATTTATTTAGGTCGGATTTTGTTGCTTATTTAGAGATGTAAAAGGTTGACACTCCCACTAAAAAAAGTGTCGATCGAGTTGCTACAATATATAGGAACCAAACACTCGACGTTAAACGTCGAACTAAATTTGATGCCATAATGTGAAGGATATACTGTCTAGTTCACTCGATTCATCCGTAAAAAATTGAAGCAAGTGTTCTACTCTTCTTCCTTCTCCACATTTCTGCACATGATAAAAGACAAGATAAGTTAATGAATGATAAATTTTTTAATAATCTGCAATGCATACAAACACTTACTTTTGATTTAGTTTGCATTTCTTGCTACGTCTAGTGTGTCCTAGCAATTTGCAAGCGCTGCACCGGGTTTTCAACTCATCAAAAGAGATTGGTCTACCATTTTTCGAGACAGGGCGGTTCTCATCTACCTTTGTTGCACCTTTGCTTGACACTTTCATAGGATCTTTAACTGCAACCATGTTGCCTTCACCATCGTCTACATATTCAACTGCACACTTACTAAAGTCATTTGTTTTCTTGCTCAAATTTTCCTGTAGCAGATCATACTCATGACTCTTAGCTATCACAGCCTTCAAACTATCATGTAACTGATCCCACAAAGCTGGGTGTTTGCATGCCGCATGCATAGCTTCTGACGCTAACACACTGACCTGGCTATATTTCATTCTTTCCCCTGCCCCAGTCCAACCAAATCCCAACAGATCGCTTGTGCGCCTCGCGGGCAGTCCCAACCTTGCTTGTTTCGTGAACCGAACAAGAACTAAACACTTTGGTATTTCAGATATGTTCAAGTACTTCAGTACATGGAATATGTGCTTGCAAGGTAGATCCTTTCGAATCATTCTTCTACAGTTGCACCTTATAGGTTATGCGGAATTTACTGGTGTATACTCCACCCAAAAACGGCTCTTCCGGTTACTCTTCCAGGCCACGATGTATTGCTGTGATCCGTCTCCCAGCTTAATTTCTACAATCTCCATGCCGTCAATTTTTCTAAGATCATCTTGCAACATATAGAAGTTTGCTGGAGTGAAGACGTGAGAAGCAGATATCTCAAGTTCCCTCGAGCTAGTAACTGGCACCGGTAAACTCTGTGAGGTCGTGCAGTCATCTCGCGCCTCGTTTTCACGGATACGTACAACGGCGTTCTCATAATGCAAAATCATATCCACCAGGGTCATTTCACCGTCTAGGTGGAGGTGAAGGCATGAGTTCAGGCTTTCACTCCGCTGGTTGCTTTTCATGCCAAGCCAAAACCCCTCTGTCAGATAAGCCGCGGCCCACAGTCTCCTCTTCTTATACATCCGTCTCAACCATGTTACGGGTTTTTCCGACTGCCATCTTTTGGAAAACGCGTGCCATCTCTCCTCAAACGTGGCCGTGGACGTGTTGTAGTACAGAAGAGTTCGGAACTCCTTCAAGGACTTGTGACTGAGGTGAATCTTCATTTCTTTTTCTATATGCCACGTACATATACGGTGCCACACGTCTGGCAAGACTTCACGAATTGCCTTGATCATTGCAGCGTCGGCATCTGTGATTACACTCTTCGGCATCTTTTGACACATGGACCTCAAAAAAGTCTACAGCAGCCACACGTATGTCTGTTCGGTCTCGTCCAAAACTATGGCACAACCAAAAACAGTGGTCTTCCTGTTGGGGAACGCAGTAATTTCAAAATTTTCCTACGCACACGCAAGATCATGGTGATGCATAGCAACGAGCGGGAGAGTGTTGTCCACGTACCCTCGTAGACCTTAAGCGGAAGCGTTATGACAACGCGGTTGATGTAGTCGTACGTCTTCACAATCCGACCGATCCTAGTGCCGAAAGTACGACACCTCCGCGATCTGCACACGTTCGGCTCGGTGACGTCCCACGAACTCACGATCCAGCAGAGTGTCGAGGGAGAGCTTCGTCAGCACGACGGCGTGATGACGGTGATGATGAAGCTACCGGCGCAGGGCTTCGTCTAAGCACTGCAACGATATGACCGAGGTGGATTATGGTGGATGGGGGCACCGCACACGGCTAGAAACAATCAACTTGTGTGTCCTAGGGTGCCCCCCTTTCCCCGTATATAAAGGAGCAAGGGGGAGGCCGGCCGGCCTGGGCGCGCCAAGGAGAGGGGGGAGTCCTCCTCCTAGTGGGAGTAGGACTCCCCTTTCCTAGTCCAACTAGGAAGGAGGAAGGGGGTAGGAAGGAGAGGGAGAGAGGGAGGAAAGAGGGGGCGCCGCCCCCCTCCTTGTCCAATTCGGACTCCCAAAGGGGGGGGGCCAGCCCTAGGCCCTCTCCTCTCTCTCCCACAAGGCCCATGTTGGCCCATTAGTTCCCCCGGGGGTTCCGATAAACCCCCGACACTCCGATAATTATCCGATGACCCCCGGAACACTTCCTGTGTCCGAATATAGTCGTCCAATATATCAATCTTTATGTCTCGACCATTTCGAGACTCCTCGTCATGTCCGTGATCACATCCGGGACTCCGAACTATCTTTGGTACATCAAAACACATAAACTCATAATACCGATCATCACCGAACGTTAAGCGTGCGGACCCTACGGGTTCGAGAACTATGTAGACATGACCGAGACATGTTTCCGGTCAATAACCAATAGCGGAACCTGGATGCTCATATTGGCTCCCACATATTCTACGAAGATCCTTATCGGTCAAACCGCATAACAACATACGTTGTTCCCTTTGTCATCGGTATGTTACTTGCCCGAGATTCGATCGTTGGTATCTCAATACCTAGTTCAATCTCGTTACCAACAAGTCTCTTTACTCGTTCCATAATGCATCATCCCGCAACTAACTCATTAGTCACATTGCTTCCAAGGCTTATAGTGATGTGCATTACCGAGAGGGCCCAGAGATACCTCTCCGACAATCGGAGTGACAAATCCTAATCTCGATCTATGCCAACTCAATAAACACCATCGGAGACACCTATAGAGCACCTTTATAATCACCCAGGTACGTTGTGATGTTTGGTAGCACATAAATTGTTCCTCCGGTATTCGGGAGTTGCATAATCTCATAGTCATAGGAACATGTATAAGTCATGAAGAAAGCAATAGCTACAAACTAAACGATCAAGTGCTAAGCTAACGGAATGGGTCAAGTCAATCACATCATTCTCTAATGATGTGATCCCGTTTCATCAAATGACAACTCATGTCTATGGCTAGGAAACTTTAACCGTCTTTGATTAACGAGCTAGTCAAGTAGAGGCATACTAGTGACACTCTGTTTGTCTATGTATTCACACATGTACTAAGTTTTCGGTTAATACAATTCTAGCATGAATAATAAACATTTATAATGATATAAGGAAATATAAATAACAACTTTATTATTGCCTCTAGGGCATATTTCCTTTAGTCTCCCACTTGCACTATAGTCAATAATCTAGATTACAATGTAATGATTCTAACACCCATGGAGTCTTGGTGCTGATCATGTTTTTCTCGTGAGAGAGGCTTAGTCAACGGGTCTGCAATATTCAGATCCGTATGTATCTTGCAAACCTCTATGTCCCCTTCCGACACTTGATGATGGATGGAATTGAAGCGTCTCTTGATGTGCTTGGTTCTCTTGTGAAATATGGATTCCTTCGCCAAGGCAATGGCTCCAGTATTGTCACAAAAGATTTTCATTGGACCCGATGCACTAGGTATGACACCTAGATCGGATATGAACTCCTTCATCCAGACTCCTTCATTTGCTGCTTCCGAATAAGTTATGTACTTCACTTCACATGTAGATCCCGCCACGACGCTTTGCATAGAACTGCACCAACTTACAGCTCCACCGTTCAATATAAATACGTATTCAGTTTGTGACTTAGAGTCATCCGGATCAGTGTCAAAGCTTGCATCGACGTAACCATTTACGACGAGCTCTTTGTCGCCTCCATAAACGAGAAACATATCCTTAGTCTTTTTTAGGTATTTCAGGATGTTCTTGAATGTTGTCCAGTGATCCACTCCTGGATTACTTTGGTACCTCCCTGCTAAACTAATAGCAAGGCACACATCAGGCCTGGTACACAGCATTGCATACATGATAGAGCCTATGGCTGAAGCATAGGGAACATCTTTCATTTTCTCTCTATCTTCTGCAGTGGTCGGGCATTGAGTCTGACTCAACTTCACACCTTGTAACACAGGCAATCCATTTTGAACTTCTTCAAAACTTTATCAAGGTATGTGCTTTGTGAAAGTCCAATTAAGCATCTTGATCTATCTCTATAGATCTTAATGCCCAATAAATAAGCAGCTTCACCGAGGTCTTTCATTAAAAAACTCTTGTTCAAGTATCCTTTTATGCTATCCAGAAATTCTATATCATTTCCAATCAATAATATGTCATCCACATATAATATTAGAAATGCTACAGAGCTCCCACTCACTTTCTTGTAATTACAGGCTTCTCCAAAAGTCTGTATAAAACCATATGCTTTGATCACGCTATCAAAACGTTTATTCAAACTCCGAGAGGCTTGCACCAGTCCATAAATGGATCGCTGGAGCTTGCACACTTTGTTAGCACCTTTTGGATCGACAAAACCTTCTGGTTGCATCATATACAACTCTTCTTTAAGATATCCATTAAGGAATGCAGTTTTGACATCCATTTGCCAAATTTCATAATCATAAAATGCGGCAATTGCTAACATGATTCAGACGGACTTAAGCATCGCTACGGGTGAGAAGGTCTCATCGTAGTCAACTCCTTGAACTTGACGAAAACCTTTCGCAACAAGTCGAGCTTTGTAGACAGTAACATTACCGTCATCGTCAGTCTTCTTCTTGAAGATCCATTTATTCTCTATGGCTTGCCGATCCTCGGGCAAGTCAACCAAAGTCCACACTTTGTTCTCATACATGGATCCCATCTCAGATTTCATGGCCTCAAGCCATTTTGCGGAATCTGGGCTCATCATCGCTTCCTCATAGTTCGTAGGTTCGTCATGGTCAAGTAACATGACTTCCAGAACAGGATTATCATACCACTCTGGTGCGGATCTTACTCTGGTTGACCTACGAGGTTCGGTAGTAACTTTATCAGAAGTTTCATGATCATCATCATTAGCTTCCGCACTTACTGGTGTAGGATTCACTGGAACTGATTTCTGTGATGAACTACTTTCCATTAAGGGAGCAGGTATAGTTACCTCATCAAGTTCTACTTTCCTCCCACTCACTTCTTTCGAGAGAAACTCCTTCTCTAGAAAGGATCCATTCTTAGCAACGAATGTCTTGCCTTCGGATCTGTGATAGAAGGTGTACCCAACAGTCTCCTTTGGGTATCCTATGAAGACACATTTCTCTGATTTGGGTTCGAGCTTATCAGGTTGAAGCTTTTTCACATAAGCATCGCAGCCCCAAACTTTAAGAAACGACAACTTTGGTTTCTTGCCAAACCACAATTCATAAGGTGTCTCTAAAGCATAACCCCAAAACGATAGCGGTAAATGAGTAAGAGACATCATAGATCGCACCATATCTAGTAAAGTACGATTACGACGTTCGGACACACCATTACGTTGTGGTGTTCCGGGTGGCGTGAGTTGCGAAACTATTCCGCATTGTTTGAAATGAAGACCAAACTCGTAACTCAAATATTCTCCTCCACGATCAGATCGTAGAAACTTTATTTTCTTGTTACGATGATTTTCCACTTCACTCTGAAATTCTTTGAACTTTTCAAATGTTTCAGACTTATGTTTCATCAAGTAGATATACCCATATCTGCTCAAATCATCTGTGAAGGTGAGAAAATAACGATACCCGCCGCGATCCTCAATATTCATCGGGCCACATACATCAGTATGTATGATTTCCAATAAATCTGTTGCTCGCTCCATTGTTCCGGAGAACAGAGTTTTAGTCATCTTGCCCATGAGGCATGGTTCGCAAGTACCAAGTGATTTATAATAAAGTGATTCCAAAAGTCCATCAGAATGGAGTTTCTTCATGCGCTTTACACCAATATGACCCAAAGGCAGTGCCACAAATAAGTTGCACTATCATTATCAACTCTGCATCTTTTGGCTTCAATGTTATGAATATGTGTATCACTACCACTACAAGAAATATGTCAACTTGTGACCCTCACTATTGGCCACTGAAAGGTCATAGTTTTTCATTTGCGACCTTTTTGTGACCAAAAACAGAAGGTCAAAAGCTGGCGGTCATAAACTGAAATTAGTGACCTTCTTTGTGATATGTAAAAGGTCGTTGGTTCCATGACCAAATTTTTGGTCACTAGGAACCTTCTCAGGCCACGTAGGCATCCAACGTGGCAAGCTGATGTGGCACAAGAATCAGCCCGGTCCAATTCGGTTTTCTACATGGGCCTAGCCCAACAATTCGGCCTTTTTAATATATATTTTTTCTCTTAATTTTCGCTAGCTACGTGGGCCTGGCCCAACAATATGGCCTTACTGCTTTTCTATTTTTAGCCATTTTATTTTGCAACGGGTCCCACTTGTCATGCTTAGCTCAAAATTGGTCCCACACATTATAACTTGGACCCACTTGTCAGGTTTCCATTTGACGGGTATTCAAATCACATACACAATCATTGTTTCGAACAGACTAGAGAGCAAATGAAACTGGTCCAAAACAATACTACATCAATCTATTACAATCGTTACAGTATATTACAACCCAGATATGCCTACTACTGCCTATACAATTACAACACATAATATGCTACCCTTTGCTGATATGCTTCACAGCTTCGGACATGGATTCGCACTTCACCTATGCAAAAATAAGAATGAACATATAAGAATAAGAATAGGTATAGAACATCAAACAGTAGCCCATGAGGGATCCAATAACTCATAGTCAAGAATTGACAACAAATGCCATGTACATAAATAGTATGACTAACACTAATCAGTATGCGTTCATGGAGTGACTAAAATGTTCTCACTAGCTAGGATTTTTTTGGTATATAATATACTGACATGTGCAACTCTCTAAATTGATCATAGAAATGGAAAGTGTAAGAACAAGTTTCAGAATCCAGGCATGTCAAATTTTAAGCACCAGCAAAATAGATCTAACAAACCAGACCATGATAATGATGCATCAGGATTTATGGTTCTAGAAAAACAGTAAAGAGATGGACATACACGCATCAAGCATACCAGCTACTACAATAAGAGGTCCAGATGCTCCAGGAACTGCACTTCGGCAATCGTGCAGTAGCTAGGGATTGAGGAGGATGAGCTTGTTGTATCCATTGTACCTGGGTCATATTTAGGTACACAATTAGCTAATATGTCAACATTTAGTTACCATGAACATAAAACAACGAACTCGGATAAGAATTAGCAGTGTAGTAAATGTATCACTATAGCTTTAGGAAATAGTTAAGTCTTGTGGGTATATAGTTTACTTGCATATGGCCAACACTAACCAGTATGAGTTCGTTCAATAACTAAAAAGTACTCAGTAGCTGACAATGTATAGTTTACACATATAAACCGAAGATTCAGCAAAGGCATGTTGATAAAACAGTGAAAACAATGGTATCTGGTATACTGCCATGCATGAGCACTTCTTAATATTTATATTCATCATCACAACAACCTATAACTATCTATGCTCACTGTTACAAATCTATGCATAGTTCAAAAGCTCGATTTTGAAACATCAAATGTTTCAGAATAATCATATGAATCATCATTTTCTCAGCCCATCTACCAAGTGCAACTACTTCATCATTCTAGGTAAATTAAGATGTTAAATGACTAAAACTACTAGTATGCTACTGGTTAAAAAATGTGACCAGAGGATTACACTTGAACACATCACTTGCAATGCCTACTGGAAGGAGCAAGTGTATAGAAGAAAACAAACATTGGACAGGCTGGCCATCAGTCTTAAAAACCTCAATTTTGTATTCCTCAAAGAGAATCTCAGGAATATGTTGTTGTAGCATCATCTGACCAGCCAATCGATCATTAACACACGTGCACACACAGAGCAGAGAACGATTTGAAATCAAGTGCAAGAATTGCTGCAACACATACAACTAGCATGTTACGGTTTGTGGGTGATGGGGAAAATGCATGTGAAGTGCATAAATCACAGAGGGGTGTGTAAAATACACACCATCTTTGACAGCAAGCAAAACAGACAGGAATAGAGCATGTCAACTACTGTAAAGCACAATCACTAGCATGGTGGTGAGAGAAGTTTCCAGACGCCAACCATTCTTCTTGCAGGTGCTGGACGCCCCCGCCTTGTAGCGTGAGTGGAGGTAGCACGCAATCTGCACCAACAAAGCACCAAAAAAAACATCAATCCCCTGCGTCACAGTCTCACAGACAGCCAAACCCTCTTAATCCTAAAAACAAAAAAAGGCGTCAGCACCACCGAGGAGGATGACGCACCGAGATGAAGGTGAACTTCTGGGGCGGCGTGCCGACGCCGATCTCCCTGAAGTACTATCCGTTCATGTAGTTCTTGAGCGACACGATGTCGCCCTCCTCCTTAGAGCAGAGGGTGCCGGCTACACCGCCGCCGAGGAGGAGGTCCTGTTGTGCCTCCTCGCCACCGGAGAGGCGCGTGGCGACGTGGCTGTACTGGTTGATGGGCACTTCTTGAGCGCGTTCCGCACCAGGCCCTCGGACGTTGGGAGGAGGGTTTGCAGCAGCACGGCCGCGAGGAGCGCCAGGTCGACGCCTCTGCAGGTACCCATAGTCGCGATCTGCAGAAAATCGCAGGGCTTAACCAAACCGTAAGAGGAATTTCGTAAAGTGGAGTTAAATCCTAGTGGGGAAAGTAGCAGAGCATGTTGCGGGTCCATGAGAAGAGAAGTAGCAGAGAGGGAGGGGAGAGCTCACCAGAAACCAAAGAGGATCCCGCCGGCCGAGCTCACGGTCTCTCTGCAGGAAGATGGGGACAAGGAGACGGCGAGGAGATGGGGACGAGGAGATGGGGCGAGGAGGTGGAGACGGCGAGGAGATGGGGACGAGGAGATGGGGCGAGGAGGTGGAGACGGCGAGGGTCGGGCGGAGGCGAGGAGATGGGATCTGGGGGATCGAGAGGGGACGGGGACAGAGTGGGTGGGGGTGGCGGCGGGGTCGAGGGAAGGGTGGGTGGGTGGGTTAGGGTTTTTGTTCTCGGGAGAAGCTCCACCGTTGGATGGGTGCGCGATGGATGGCTCAGATTGCGTTAAATTTGGTGATCCGCGTGAAGGCGGTTCCTCGCGTCTCATTGGTCCGACCACTCTGAATTTTTTTTAAACATAACAATGGGCGTAGTTTGTCAAAATGATCTCATATTTTGCATAAGTGTGCATCTTGTAATGACAAACAATGTTGCCCAATAGAGATTTCATTTTCTTTTCACAAAAAATTCATTTACCATTTTTCGAGTGCATAAAAAGGTTTTTTTTATGAAGAACCTACCAAATACTTACCATTTTTCGAATGCATAGTTTCTTTAAATGCTATAATATTGTTCACAATGGTGCATCTTGAAATGGCAAACAATGTTGTCTAAGGAAGTTTTCATTTTCTTTGGACGGAAATTTCATTTTCCATTTTTTGAGTGCCCAAAATGAGTTTTTTTGTGAAGAACCTTCCAAATAATTGTTGCAAAATTGGACCAAATCATTTTTCCAAAACACTAGGCCATATTTAATGCATAGTTGACCAAATGGTTGGGTGTCAAAAGTTTTGATCCACCTCTGGTGAAAACGACAAATTTCCGCCGTTTCAGCTGGAAGCGGGTCAAATTTCAACTACGGCTGCCTCATAGTTTTCTATTTATTTTTCTAAAAATCATTTCTAGGTAAATAAGTATCTATTTAATTAGAGAAACAGCAAAAAAATTCCAAGATTCAACCACTAGCTAGGAACGGTCATTCCCGCCGTTTTGACCGCATTTTGAAACGGGCATACAAAATTCAAACAAAATCAAAAAATTGGAAAACCTTCGCATTGTGTCATTATATGTGACCAAGTTACCAGGAAAAATAACAAGCTTGTAATACGACAATTCTTTTAAAAAAGTGTTCTCAGAAATGAGCTATCATCTCTGAAGATTCATGGCTTTCAAGCCAAATGATCAATCTTATGGCCACATTCATGGCATAGTTTGTTTAAATGATCTCATATTGTGCACAAGGGTGCATATTGGAATGGCAAACAATGTTGCCTAAGGGAGTTTTCATTTTCTTTGGACGAAAAATCAATTTTCCATTTTTCGAGTGCCCAAAATGAGTTTTTTTGTGAAGGACCTACCATATATTTGTTGCAAAATTGGACCAAATCAATTTTATAAAATACTATGCCATGTTTAATGCACAATTGACAAAATGTTTGGGTGCCAAAAGTTTTTATCCATCTCTGGTGAAAAAGACAAATTTCTGCTGATTCACTAGGAAGCCAGACAAATTTGAACTGCAGCTGCCTCATAATTTGCTCTTTATTTTTTCAAAAAATCATTTCTAGGTAGAAAAGTATCTATTTAATCAGAAATACATGGTTTGGTGGCGATACGTTGAGGTTTGGATGGTGGCCCAGGGCCCCAACTCCAAAGCGCGTAGACTCGCATGCCCGCCGCGTGGTCACCGCGTGACCGTGGTGTTGCCACGTGTTCCGGGCGGCCTAGGCATGTCTACTGGGTTGGGCACTCCCCTGATAGGTGTCAGGAAGAAGAAGGCAATAGAAGAATCTCACGAGGAGACTGAACCGAGCTCAAACATGAATTAGCACCCAAGTGTTTGATTAGTGGTACGGGAAATGCACATGGCCAATGGGCCTGAGTTTTGGCCGAGGATGATCATCTACTAAGGACACTATCTTGGAAAATTTGCAGCTCAAATGGAGGAGCCTAGGTGTCACTTGCTTTGCAACGTACCACACTGGACAGAAATATGAATGTTGAAGCCACACTCACATGTATTGTTAGATGGGGCTCAACTTTTGTGGAGAGCTATGATTTTGGAATATAGAAGATGTGGGAAAAATTTAGCTCATTAGGATATGCCTAGCCAGAACTTCCTTCACAACAGTTTGAGCTGAACAAAAACTTTGGAAATTTGCCGAGGAAGATTTACCATTCAAATGGAGTTCAATATTGTCATGAGGCAATGATTTGGACAGTAAAGAATGCCCAATTTTTTTGGGAATTTTGGGAATGACAGAAATATAGGTTGCTTCACAACCTAGGGCAAAAATTGACACATGGACATGACATATAGGCAAAACTGATAAGGTGGTGCCTTGTCATAGCAATAAGTACCAATGCATCCACGTTCACAACCTCATGACCATTTATATTGGTCGTAATCAGGTAGAAATAAGGTCATTGGCGCCTCTTGTATGCTTTGTGACCATTTGGTGTAAGCAATTTCAGGGTTTGAGCCCTTCCAAGCGAAATGGCCGTGAATTTACGACCAATTCAGCTGGGGTCACTAAGAGAAGGTCATAAGTTGACATATTTCTTGTAGTGTACTATCGAGATTCAACAAAAATAGACCACTCTTCAAGGGTGCATGACCATAAAAGATATTACTCATATAAATAGAACAACCATTATTCTCTGATTTAAATGAATAACCGTCTCGCATCAAAACAAGATCCAGATATAATGTTCATGCTCAACGCTGGCACCAAATAACAATTATTCAGGTCTAAAACTAATCCCGAAGGTAAATGTAGAGGTAGCGTGTCGACCGCAATCACATCGACTTTGGAACCATTTCCCACGCGCATCATCACCTCGTCCTTAGCCAATCTTCGCTTAATCCGTAGTCCCTGTTTCGAGTTGCAAATATTAGCAACAGAACTAGTATCAAATACCCAGGTGCTACTGCAAGAATTAGTAAGGTACACATATACCTTTGTTCACCTTGCCATCCTTCTTATCCGCCAAGTACTTGGGGCAGTTCCGCTTCCAGTGACCAGTCCCTTGCAGTAGAAGCACTCAGTCTCAGGCTTAGGTCCAGACTTGGGCTTCTTCACTTGAGCAGCAACTTGCTTGCCATTCTTCTTGAAGTTCCCCTTCTTCCCTTTACCCTTTTTCTTGAAACTGGTGGTCTTGTTGACCATCAACACTTGATGCTCCTTCTTGATTTCTACCTCCGCAGCCTTTAGCATCGCGAAGAGCTCGAGAATTGTCTAGTTCATCCCTTGCATATTATAGTTCATCATGAAGCTCTTGTAGCTTGGTGGTAGTGATTGAAGAATTGTGTCAATGACACTATCATAAGGAAGATTAACTCCCAGCTGAATCAAGTGGTTGTTATACCCAGACATTTTGAGTATATGTTCACTGACAGAACTATTCTCCTCCATCTTGCAGCTATAGAACTTATTGGAGACTTCATATCTCTCAATCCGGGCATTTGCTTGAAATATTAACTTCAACTCCTGGAACATCTCATATGCTCCATGATGTTCAAAACGTCGTTGAAGTCCCGGTTCTAAGCCGTAAAGCATGGCACACTAAACTATCGAGTAGTCATCAGCTTTGCTCTGCCAGACGTTCACAACGTCCGGCGTTGCTCCTGCAGCGGGTCTTGCACCTAGCGGTGCTTCCAGGACGTAATTCTTCTGTGCAGCAATGAGGATAATCCTCAAGTTACGGACCCAGTCCGTATAATTACTACCATCATCTTTCAACTTAGCTTTCTCAAGGAACGCATTAAAATTCAAAGGAACAGTAGCACGGGCCATTGATCTACAACAACATAGACATGCAAAATACTATCAGGTACTAAGTTCATGATAAATTAAAGTTCAATTAATCATATTACTTAAGAACTCCCACTTAGATAGACATCCCTCTCCTACCTCTTGAGCACTGCGTTGGTTTTCCCTTGAAGAGGAAAGGGTGATGCAGTAAAGTAGCGTAAGTATTTCCCTCAGTTTTTGAGAACCAAGGTATCAATCCAGTAGGAGACCACGCGTGAGTCCCACGCACCTACACAAACAAATAAGAACCTCACAACCAACGCAATAAAGGGGTTGTCAATCCCTTCACGGTCACTTACGAGAGTGAGATCTGATAGATATGATAAGATAATATTTTTGGTGTTTTTATGGTAAAGAGTGAAAGTAAAAATTGCAAAAATAAACGGTGCTAGAAATAACTAAGTGTTGGAAGATTAATATGATGGAAAATAGACCCGGGGGCCATAGGTTTCACTAGTGGCTTCTCTCAAAATAGCATAAGTATTACGGTGGGTAAATGAATTACTATCGAGCAATTGATAGAATTGAGCATAGTTATGAGAATATCTAGGTATGATCATGTATATAGGCATCACGTCCGTGACAAGTAGACCAAAACGATTCTGCATCTACTACTATTACTCCACACATCGATCGCTATCCAGCATGCATCTAGAGTATTAAGTTCATAAGAACAGAGTAATGCTTTAAGTAAGATGACATGATGTAGAGGGATAAACTCATGCAATATGATATAAACCCTGTCTTTTTATCCTCGATGACAACAATACAATACGTGTCGTTTCCCTTTCTGTCACTGGGATCGAGCACCGCAAGATTGAACCCAAAGCTAAGCACTTCTCCCATTGCAAGAAAGATCAATCTAGTAGGCCAAACCAAACTGATAATTCGAAGAGACTTGCAAAGATAACCAATCATACATAAAAGAATTCAAAGGAGATTCAAATATTGTTCAGAGATAAACTTGATCATAAACCCACAATTCATCGGATCTCGACAAACACACCGCAAAAGAAGATTACATCGAATAGATCTCCAAGAAGATTGAGGAGAACTTTGTATCGAGATCCAAAGGGAGAGAAGAAGCCATCTAGATAATAACTATGGACTCGAAGATCTGAGATAAACTACTCACACATCATCGGAGACGCTATGGTGTTGATGTAGAAGCCCTCCGTGATCAATGCCCCCTCCGGCGGAGCGCCGGAAAAGGCCCCAAGATGGGATCTCATGGGTACAGAAGGTTGCGACGGTGGAAATAGGGTTTTAGCTCCGTATATGATGTTTCCAGGGTACATGGGTATATATAGGAGGAAGAAGTACGTCGGTGGAGCAACGAGGGGCCCACGAGGGTGGAGGGCGCGCCTGGGGGGGTAGGCGTGCCCTCCTGCCTCGTGCCTTCCTCGTTGATTACTTTACTTAGACTCCAAGTCCTCTGGATCACGTTTGTTCCGAAAATCACGTTCCCGAAGGTTTCATTCCGTTTGGACTCCGTTTGATATCCTTTTCCTTTGAAACACTGAAATAGGCAAAAAAACAGCAATTTGGGCTGGGCCTCCGGTTAATAGGTTAGTCCCAAAAATAATATAAAAGTGTATAATAAAGCCCAATAAACA
Organism: Aegilops tauschii subsp. strangulata; assembly: GCF_002575655.3. NCBI lineage: Eukaryota > Viridiplantae > Streptophyta > Magnoliopsida > Poales > Poaceae > Aegilops > Aegilops tauschii. The sequence continues at coordinate 12,970,933 of NC_053038.3, read as the reverse complement.
TCTAAAATAGAATATAATATAGCATGGAACAATAAAAAAATTATAGATACGTTGGAGACGTATCAAGCATCCCCAAGCTTAATTCCTGCTCGTCCTCGAGTAGGTAAATGATAAAAACAGAATTTTTGATGTGGAATGCTACTTGGCATAATTCTCAATGTAACCCTCTTAATTGTGGTATGAATATTCAAATCCGGAAGATTCAAGATAAAAGTTTAATATTGACATAAAAGTAATAATACTTCAAGCATACTAACTAAGCAATTATGTCTTCTCAAAATAACATGGCCAAAGAGAGTTCATCCCTACAAAATCATATAGTTTGGTCATGCTCCATTTTCGTCACACAAGAATGCTCTCATCATGCACAACCCCGATGACAAGCCAAGCAATTGTTTCATACTTTAGTAATCTCAAACTTTTTCAACTTTCACGCAATACATGAGCGTGAGCCATGGATATAGCACTATGGGTGGAATAGAATATAATGATGGGGGTTATGTGAAGAAGAAAAAAAGGAGAAAGTCTCACATCAACGCGGCTAATCAACGGGCTATGGAGATGCCCATCAATTGATGTTAATGTGAGGAGTAGGGATTGCCATGCGACAGATGCACTAGAGCTATAAATGTATGAAAGCTCAACAAAAGAAACTAAGTGGGTGTGCATCCAACTTGCTAGCTCACGAAGACCTAGGGCATTTGAGGAAGCCCATTGTTGGAATATACAAGCCAAGTTCTATAACGAAATATTCCCACTAGTATATGAAAGTGACAAAACAAGAGACTATCTATCATGAAGATCATGGTGCTACTTTGAAGCACAACTATGGAAAAAGATAGTAGCATTGCCCCTTTTTTTGGGCCTTTCTCTTTTTTTGGGACAATGCTCTATTAATGATGATCATCACACTTCTATTTATTTACAACTCAATGATTACAACTCGAAACTAGAACAAAGTATGACTCTATATGAATGCCTCCGGCGGTGTACCAGGATGAGCAATGAATCAAGAGTGACATGTATGAAATAATATGCATGGTGGCTTTGCCACAAATACGATGTCGACTACATGATCATGCAAGGCAATATGACAATAATGAACGTGTCATGATAAACGGAACGGTGGAAAGTTGCATGGCAATATATCTCGGAATGGCTATGGAAATGCCATAATAGGTAGGTATGGTGGATGTTTTGAGAAAGATATAAGGAGGTTTATGTGTGATAGAGCATATCGTATCACGGGGTTTGGATGCACCGGCGAAGTTTGCACCAACTCTCAAGGTGAGAAAGGGCAATGCACGGTACCGAAGAGGCTAGCAATGATGGAAGGTTGAGTGTGTATAATCCATGGACTCAACATTAGTCATAAAGAACTCACATACTTATTGCAAAAAATTTACAAGTCATCAAAAACCAGGCACTACGCGCATGCTCCTAGGGGGATAGATTGGTAGGAAAATACCATCGCTCATCCCCGACCGCCACTCATAAGGAAGACAATCAATAATGAACGTGTCATGATAAACGGAACGGTGGAAAGTTGCATGGCAATATATCTCGGAATGGCTATGGAAATGCCATAATAGGTAGGTATGGTGGCTGTTCTGAGGAAGATATAAGGAGGTTTATGTGTGATAGAGCGTATCGTATCACGGGGTTTGGATGCACCGGCGAAGTTTGCACCAACTCTCAAGGTGAGAAAGGGCAATGCAAGGTACTGAAGAGGCTAGCAATGATGGAAGGTTGAGAGTGCGTATAATCCATGGACTCAACATTAGTCATAATGAACTCACATACTTATTGCAAAAATCTACAAGTCATCAAAAACCAGGCACTACGCGCATGCTCCTAGGGGGATAGATTGGTAGGAAAAGACCATCGCTCGTCCCCGACCGCCACTCATAAGGAGGACAATCAAAGAACGCCTCATGTTTCAAATTTGTTACATAAGGTTTACCATACGTGCATGCTACGGGATTTGCAAACTTCAACACAAGTATTTCTCATATTCACAATTACTCAACTAGCACAACTTTAATATCACTACCTCCATATCTCAAAACAATTATCAAGCATCAAACTTCTCATAGTATTCAACACACTCATAAGAAAGTTTTTACTAATCTTGAATACCTATTATATTAGGACTAATTTCACAATTAAAGCAAATTACCATGCTGTTTTGTAGGACTCTCAAAATAATATAAGTGAAGCATGAGAGAACAATAGTTTCTATAAAACAAATCCACCACCGTTCTCTAAAAGATATAAGTGAAGCACTAGAGCAAAATCTATATAGCTCAAAAGATATAAGTGAAGCACATAGAGTATTCTAATAAATTCCGAAGCATGTGTGTCTCTCTCAAAAGGTGTGTCCAGCAAGGATGATTGTGGTAAACTAAAAAGCAAAGACTCAAATCATACAAGACGCTCCAAGCAAAACACATATCATGTGGTGAATAAAAATATAGCTCCAAGTAAAGTTACCGATGGACGAAGATGAAAGAGGGGATGCCTTCCGGGGCATCCCCAAGCTTTGGCTTTTTGGTGTCCTTAGATTATCTTGGGGTGGCATGGGCATCCCCAAGCTTAGGCTCTTGCCACTCCTTGTTCCATAATCCATCAAATCCTTACCCAAAACTTGAAAACTTCACAACACAAAACTTAACAGAGAATCTCGTGAGCTCCGTTAGCGAAAGAAAACAAAACACCACTTCAAGGTACTGTAATGAACTCATTCTTTATTTATATTGGTGTTAAACCTGCTGTATTCCAACTTATCTATGGTTTATAAACTCTTTTACTAGCCATAGATTCATTAAAATAAGCAAACAACACACGAAAAACAGAATCTGTCAAAAACAGAACAGTCTGTAGTAATCTGTAACTAACGCAAACTTCTGGAACTCAAAAAAATCTACCAAAATAGGACGACCTAGAATTTTTTTTTTTGATCTACTGCAATTGGAATCAGTATTTTATCACGTTCTGGTGATTTTTAACAATTGTTTTCATGAACAGAAAGTTTCTGGAATTTTCAGCAAGATCAAATAACTATCATCCAAGAAGATCCTATAGGTTTCACTTGGCACAAACACTAATTAAAACATAAAAAAAGCTAACCAGAGGCTAGATCAAATATTTATTCCTAAACAGAAGCAAAAAGCAAAAAACTTAGATAAAATTGGGCTGCCTCCCAACAAGCGCTATCGTTTAACGCCCCTAGCTAGGCATAAAAACAAGGATGGATCTAGGTATTGTCATCTTTGGTAGGCAATCCATAAGTGGCTCTCATAATAGATTCATAAGGTAATTTTATTTTCTTTCTAGGAAAGTGTTCCATGCCTTTCTTTAATGGAAATTGGAATCTAATATTCCCTTCCTTCATATCAATGATTGCACCGATCGTTCTAAGGAAAGGTCTACCAAGAATAATAGGCCATGAAGGATTGCAATCTATATCAAGAAAAATAAAATCTACGGGCACATAGTTCCTATTTGCAACAATAAGAACATCATTAATTCTTCCCATAGGTTTCTTAATAGTGGAATCCGCAAGGTGCAAGTTTAAAGAGCAATCATCAAATTCACGGAATCCTAGCAAATCACACAAAGTTTTTGGAATCGTGGAAACACTAGCACCCAAATCACACAAAGCATAGCATTCATGATATTTAATTTTAATTTTAATAGTAGGTTCCCACTCATCATAAAGTTTTCTAGGGATAGAAACTTCCAACTCAAGTTTTTCTTCATAAGATTGCATCAAAGCATCAACGATATGTTTAGTAAAAGCTTTATTTTGACTATAAGCATGAGGAGAATTTAGCACGGATTGCAAGAAGGAAATACAATCTACCAAAGAGCAATTATCATAATTAAATTCCTTGAAATCCAAAATAGTGGGTTCATTAATATCTAAAGTTTTGATCTCTTCAATCCCACATTTACCAAATTTCGTATCAAGATCTAATAACTCCGAATTTCTGGGACGCCTTCTAGGTAAAGGTAACTCATCTCCAGTCCCATCATTATCAAGATTCATATTTCAAAACAAAGATTTAATAGGAGACACCTCAATAACTTTTAGATCTTCATCTTTATTCTCACAGAAATTAGAAGAACAAGCTTTCATAAAGCAATCTTTCTTAGCACGCATCCTAGCGGTTCTTTCTTTGCACTCAGCAATGGAAATTCTCATGGCTTTGAGAGACTCATTGATATCATGCTTAGGTGGAATAGATCTAAGTTTCAAAGAATCAACATCAAGAGAAATTCTATCTACGTTCCTAGCCAATTCATCAACCTTAAGCAATTTTTCTTCAAGCAAAGCATTGCAATTCTTTTGCAAATTCATAAACTCCTTAACACTAGTCTCAAATTAAGAGGACAACTTATTAAAATTTCCATAAGAATTGTTGTAGGAATTACCATAATTATTAGAGGAATTACTAGGGAACGGCCTAGGATTAAAGTTTCCTCTATACGCGTTGTTACCAAAATTATTCCTACCAACAAAATTCACATCCATAGATTCATTATTATTCTCAATCAAAGTAGACAAAGGCATATCATTAGGATCAGAAGAAACACTTTTAGTAGCAAATAATTTCATAAGTTCATCCATCTTTCCACTCAAAACATTAATTTCTTCTATCGCATGCACTTTTTTATTAGTAGATCTTTCGTTGTGCCATTGAGAATAATTAACCATAATATTATCTAAGAGTTTAGTAGCTTATCCTAAAGTGATTTCCATAAAAGTGCCTTCCGCAGCCGAATCTAAAAGATTTCTAGAAGCAAAATTCAATTCGGCATAAAATTTTTGTATAATCATCCAAAGATTCAAACCATGCGTAGGGCAATTACGTATCATTAATTTCATCCTCTCCCAAGCTTGTGTGACATGTTCATGATCAAGTTGCTTAAAATTCATGATATCGTTTCTAAGAGAGATGATTTTAGCGGGAGGAAAAATACTTAGAGATAAAAGCATCTTTGCACTTATTCCATGAATCAATACTATTTTTAGGCAAAGACGAAAACCAAGCTTTAGCACGATCTCTAAGCAAAAAAGGAAATAGCTTTAATTTAACAATATCATTGTCCACATCTTTCTTCTTTTGCATATCACACAAATCAACGAAGCTATTTAGATGGGTAGCGACATCTTCACTAGGAAGGCCGGCGAATTGATCTTTCATGACAAGATTCAACAAAGCAGCATTAATTTCACAAGATTTAGCATCGGTAAGAGGAGCAATCGGAGTGCTAAGAAAATCATTGTTGTTGGTATTGGTAAAGTCACACAATTTAGTATTATCTTGAGCCATCGTGACAAGCAAGCAATCCAACACACGAGCAAACAAGAAGCAAGCGAAAAAGAGGCAAACGAAAAAGAGAGGGCGAATAAAACGGCAAGGGTGAAGTGGGGGAGAGGATAACGAGAGGCAAATGGCAAATAATGTAATGCGAGGGATAAGGGTTTGTGATAGGTACTTGGTATGTCTTGACTTGTGCGTAGACTCCCCGGCAACAGCGCCAGAAATCCTTCTTGCTACCTCTTGAGCACTGCGTTGGTTTTCCCTTGAAGAGGAAAGGGTGATGCAGTAAAGTAGCGTAAGTATTTCCCTTAGTTTTTGAGAACCAAGGTATCAATCCAGTAGGAGACCACGCGTGAGTCCCACTCACCTACACAAACAAATAAGAACCTCGCAACCAATGCGATAAAGGGGTTGTCAATCCCTTCACGGTCACTTACGAGAGTGAGATCTGATAGATATGATAAGATAATATTTTTGGTATTTTTATGGTAAAGAGTAAAAGTAAAGATTGCAAAAATAAACGGTGCTATAAATAACTAAGTGTTGGAAGATTAATATGATGGAAAATAGACCCGAGGGCCATAGGTTTCACTAGTGGCTTCTCTCAAAATAGCATAAGTATTATGGTGGGTAAATGAATTACTGTCGAGCAATTGATAGAATTGAGCATAGTTATGAGAATATCTAGGTATGATCATGTATATAGGCATCACGTCTGTGACAAGTAGACCGAAACGATTCTGCATCTACTACTATTACTCCACACATCGACCGCTATCCAGCATGCATCTAGAGTATTAGGTTCATAAGAACAGAGTAATGCTTTAAGTAAGATGACATGATGTAGAGGGAAAAACTCATGCAATATGATATAAACCCGATCTTTTTATCCTCGATGGCAACAATACAATACGTGTCGTTTCCCTTTCTGTCACTAGGATCAAGCACCGCAAGATTGAACCCAAAGCTAAGCACTTCTCCCATTGCAAGAAAGATCAATCTAGTAGGCCAAACCAAACTAATAATTCGAAGAGACTTGCAAAGATAACCAATCATACATAAAAGAATTCAGAGGAGATTCAAATATTGTTCATAGATAAACTTGATCATAAACCCAACAATTCATCGGATCTCGACAAACACACCGCAAAAGAAGATTACATCGAATAGATCTCCAAGAAGATCGAGGAGAACTTTGTATTGAGATCCAAAGAGAGAGAAGAAGCCATCTAGCTAATAACTATGGACCCGAAGGTCTGAGGTAAACTACTCACACATCATCGGAGAGGCTATGGTGTTGATGTAGAAGCCCTCCGTGATCAATGCCCCCTCCGGCGGAGCGCCGGAAAAGGCCCCAAGATGGGATCTCACGGGTACAGAAGGTTGCGGCGGTGGAAATAGGGTTTTGGCTCCGTATACGATGTTTCCAGGGTACATGGGTATATATAGGAGGAAGAAGTACGTCGGTGGAGCAACGAGGGGCCCACGAGGGTGGAGGGCGCGCCTGGGGGGGTAGGCGCGCCCCCTGCCTCATGCCTTCCTTGTTGATTACTTTACGTAGACTCCAAGTCCTCTGGATCACGTTTGTTCCGAAAATCACGTTCCCGAAGGTTTCATTCCGTTTGGACTCCGTTTGATATCCTTTTCCTTCTAAACACTGAAATAGGCAAAAAAAACAGCAATTTGGGCTGGGCCTCCGGTTAATAGGTTAGTCCCAAAAATAATATAAAAGTGTATAATAAAGCCCAATAAACATCTAAAACAGAATATAATATAGCATGGAACAATAAAAAATTATAGATACGTTGGAGACGTATCACCCTCTAATCATCTAAGTGATCACATGATCCAAATCAACTAAACCATGTCCGATCATCACGTGAGATGGAGTAGTTTTCAGTGGTGAACATCACTATGTTGATCATATCTCTATATGGTTCACGCTCGACCTTTCGGTCTCAGTGTTCCGAGGCCATATATGAATATGCTAGGCTCGTCATGTTTAACCCGAGTATTCTGCGTGTGCAAAACTGGCTTGCACCCGTTGTATGTGAACGTAGAGCTTATCACACCCGATCATCACGTGGTGTCTCGGCACGATGAACTTTCGCAACGGTGCATAATCAGGGAGAACACTTATACCTTGAAATTTAGTGAGAGATCATCTCATAATGCTACCGTCAATCAGAGCAAAAATAAGATGCATAAAAGATAAACATCACATGCAATCAATATAAGTGATATGATATGGCCATCATCATCTTGTGCCTTTGATCTCCATCTCCAAAGCACCGTCATGATCACCATCGTCACCGGCGCGACACCTTGATCTCCATCGTAGCATCGTTGTCGTCTCGCCAACTATTGTTTCTACGACTATCGCTACCGCTTAGTGATAAAGTAATAACAATTATAGGGCGATTGCATTGCATACAATAAAGCGACAACCATATGGCTCCTGCCAGTTGCCGATAACTCTTTTACAAAACATGATCATCTCATACAATAAAATTTAGCATCATGTCTTGACCATATCACATCACAACATGCCCTGCAAAAACAAGTTAGACGTCCTCTACTTTGTTGTTGCAAGTTTTACGTGGCTGCTACGGGCTGAGCAAGAACCATTCTTACCTACGCATCAAAACCACAACGATATTTCGTCAAGTATGTGTTATTTTAACCTTCAACAAGGACCGGGTGAAGCCACACTCGATTCAACTAAAGTTGGAGAAACTGACACCCGCCAGCCACATGTGTGCAAAGCACTTCGGTAGAACCAGTATCGCGTAAGCGTACGCGTAATGTCGATCCGGGCCGCTTCATCCAACAATACCGCCGAATCAAAGTATGACATGCTGGTAAGCAGTATGACTAGTATCGCCCACAACTCACTTGTGTTCTACTCATGCATATAACATCTACGCATAAGCCTGACTCGAATGCCATTGTTGGGGAACGCAGTAATTTCAAAAAAATTCTACGCACATGCAAGATCATGGTGATGCATAGCAACGAGCGGGAGAGTGTTGTCCACGTACCCTCGTAGACCGTAAGTGGAAGCGTTATGACAACGCGGTTGATGTAGTCATATGTCTTCAAGATCCGACCGATCCTAGTACCGAAAGTACGGCACCTCCGCGATCTGCACACGTTCGGCTCGGTGACGTCCCACGAACTCACGATCCAGCAGAGTGTCGAGGGAGAGCTTCTTCAGCACGACGGCGTGATGACGGTGGTGATGAAGCTACCGGTGCAGGGCTTCGCCTAAGCACTGCAACGATATGACTGAGGTGGATTATGGTGGATGGGGACACCGCACACGGCTGGAAACAATCAACTTGTGTGTCCTAGGGTGCCCCCCTACCCCCGTATATAAAGGAGCAAGGGGGAGGCTGGCCGGCCTTGGGGCGTACCAAGGAGAGGGGGGAGTCCTCCTCCTAGTGGGAGTAGGACTCCCCTTTCCTAGTCCAACTAGGAAGGAGGAAGGGGGAAGGAAGGAGAGGGAGAGAGGGAGGAAAGAGGGGGCGCCGCCCCCTCCTTGTCCAATTCGGACTCCCAAAGGGGGGCGCGCGGCCAGCCCTAGGCCCTCTCCTCTCTCTCTCCCACAAGGCCCATGTTGGCCCATTAGTTCCCCCGGGGGTTCCGATAACCCCCCGGCACTCCGATAATTATCTGATGACCCCCGGAACACTTCCGGTGTCCGAATATAGTCGTCCAATATATCAATCTTTATGTCTTGACCATTTAGAGACTCCTAGTCATGTCTGTGATCACATCCGGGACTCCGAACTATCTTCGGTACATCAAAACACATAAACTCATAATACTGATCGTCACCGAACGTTAAGCGTGCGGACCCTACGGGTTCGAGAACTATGTAGACATGACTGAGACATGTTTCCGGTCAATAACCAATAGCGGAACCTGGATGCTCATATTGGCTCCCACATATTCTACGAAGATCTTTATCGGTCAAACCGCATAACAACATACGTTGTTCCCTTTGTCATCGGTATGTTACTTGCCCGAGATTCGATCGTCGGTATCTCAATACCTAGTTCAATCTCGTTACCGGCAAGTCTCTTTACTCGTTCCGTAATGCATCATCCCGCAACTAACTCATTAGTCACATTGCTTCCAAGGCTTATAGTGATGTGCATTACAGAGGGCCTAGAGATACCTCTCCGACAATCGGAGTGACAAATCCTAATCTCGATCTATGCCAACTCAACAAACACCATCGGAGACACCTGTAGAGCACCTTTATAATCACCCAATTACGTTGTGACGTTTGGTAGCACACAAAGTGTTCCTCCGGTATTCGGGAGTTGCATAATCTCATAGTCATAGGAACATGTATAAGTCATAAAGAAAGCAATAGCAACAAACCAAACGATCAAGTGCTAAGCTAACGGAATGGGTCAAGTCAATCACATCATTCTCTAATGATGTGATCCCGTTTCATCAAATGACAACTCATGTCTATGGCTCAGAAACTTTAACCATCTGTGATTAACGAGCTAGTCAAGTAGAGGCATACTAGTGACACTCTGTTTGTCTATGTATTTACACATGTACTAAATTTCCGGTTAATACAATTCTAGCATGAATAAGAAACATTTATCATGATATAAGGAAATATAAATAACAACTTTATGCCTCTAGGGCATATTTCCTTCACTTCCGGTTATTGTTAAGACCAACAAAAGGTATGAATGGCATACCATAGCGGTTCATTTTGTACGTGCTGTAAAATACAAGCACGTCACCGAAGTCCTCATAGTCATGACGAGATTGGGAGTCACACCAGAACATCCTATTCAAGTGTCCTTCCTTATCTAGCTTGTACTCGAAAAAGAAGTTAGGATCCCTCTGTTTCCTACTGGCCATGATGCCTATGGCTGTGGCAGCATCACCTTTTGAAAGCAGCTTCCTCTTCTCCCTGGCGCAAAGGTTATATATTTCACGCCTGGTAAAACCAACACCGCCATACCATACATGTTTGCTAATGAAGGAATCCATCATGTCGTGAATTCTAATCCCTGCAGCTCCAATGGACATTATCTCATGCTTCCGGTACTCTTTGATTTTTCTGTGGGACCAAAGAAATGGTACCTCGTCCGGTCCTGCCAACATATGGCTATGCTTGTCCTCAAAACTTTCAACATACCAAACCCCACGCTTTGGTCAAGCTTGACGGTCAGGTGCGCTTCGCAAAAGCAGTGTGTCTCGGCTCTGAGCCTAAGGCTGTGTCCTTCCTCGGTTAGCAACTTGCTGTCACGTTTCCCTTGTCTGGAACAAACAAACCGCCTATAATGCATATGATGTGACTCGGTTTTGCTATACCTGACCTTATTCTTTCTAATGCTGAAACCATTAACTCTAGCATAGTTGTTGTAGAAATCATACGCAGCATCGTGAGACATAAAAGTCATTTCCATTATCTGCATGAACATATCCCTCTTATCATCTGCACTAGCAGTATCTTGGACATTCTTTGCCCCATCATCTTCTGTCACCTACACAATCAAAACATAGCCATGAAAACAGTTTTCTATGGTTTAACATTACTTCCATAGAACATTGATTACACACATACCTCACTCATGATGACCGACGACTGCGAATCCCCAGAATTAGGTGCATCTAATGATTCGTCGTTAAGGCCTGTCTCCACGTCGGATTCACCTTAATAGTCGTACGCATTATGACATTCAGAAATGAACTGAAAAATACAACACAAATACATAATTACTTATCATATAATATTCCAGAAAAAAATCAATTTGCAAGCCAACAAATTTTTTCACTTCCGTACCTCACTAATGTAATCTTCATTCGGGAGCTCCGAGTTGTTTTCCCGACCATCATCATGCTCATCCATCTATAAATTTTCAACACAAAAATATAATGTTGTTGGATGCCACCAAAAAATTACAACATGATAATGCCACTCACATTAAGATCTTCCCATTCGTTCCCATTCTCTGACCGATCTCCATAATCTGAATTTTCATCATCTGACCAGTCTTCTATCCAGTCTTTCATCAGTTCTCAAACTCCATGTCTACCATCATATCAGTTAACTCCTCGTCCGTCATTTCCTACAACAAATAATATGTATCAACACATGTCAAAACATTATCAATGAAGAAATATACAACACATAGCACACGATCACGCATGTTATGTAAACAACCCCAACCGAGGCCGTTCAGATCTGCCAAACCAAGTCAAGAAGATGGCCACGGCACCCGTCGTGATCACTTTCAATCGCGAGGAGCAGCACTACAAAACCTAGCTAGATCTGTGGTTACCTTTGCCGCCGGATACCTAGGTTAGCCGCCACATCAAATAATGATAGTCGTGGTGGACACAGCCGACGGCAACCGACGCTACGTGAACCCTACACTGAAGAAACCCAGATCACGAGGAGCAGCACTACCGGAACAAGATCCACGATTGCATGCGCCGCCGGGTAGGTAGGTTACCCGCCTCGCTAGGTTAACCACTACCTCTGACGGCGGCAGTTCGTTCGATGTTACCGCGAGCGGGACTAGAGGGGTGCGGGGGGACGCGGGATGCGGTACCTGTGAGCGCTGGAGATTCACGACGTTGCCGCGCCCGCTGTCCGACGAGATCGCCGGCGATGAGATAGCTGCCGCTGGAGATCTACTGCGTGAATTATGGAGCTGCGTGGATGCTCGCGAGATTGATGGAGCTGCGTGAATGATTGGATCCGGCAGGTCCTACGTGGTCGTGGGATCGTGTGATGTTTTTTTTGGACCAGGGTACTGTACGTATACGGTCTGGGTTGTACAGGGATAGACAGGGCTTGGATCTGAGCTACGGCGGGGCAGGAAAAAAACAAACTCGCGGGGACAGAAATACCCCTCGGAAATTAGGTTAGGGGGAGCACCGGAGGAGGGCTCCTCTACTTTGTGCATGCACAACAATAGCCGGGGGCTTTGTCGTCCGCGCGATAGGGACCGTACATCTTGGCTTGCCGGCGTCGTTGGATGATGCGGACGGCGGGGTCTTGGACACAGACATGTTCATGTCACAGTTTATGCCGCTGGAAGGCACTTGACAATTATGGCGGGTCCATCCTGTGGAGGTGCTCCTACGACATGGACTCAGGTGCTGCAGTGCAGATCAACTTGCAAAACCGGAACATGTACTTTCTGCTTTGTAGGCTTACAGTGACCTGATGCCAAAATTTGAAGTCTATAGTTTGTTGTTTGCTTGCTTATTCTATTTAACTAATTTTATTGGCATGTCGCATCTTTCAACAGCTAATTTTTTTTTTGTTTGAGAAAATTACAGGATCTGTAATGCTTACTCTTTAGTCCATTCTGATTATGTTTCTTGCAGATTACATATTTGTATTGTTCAACTAGCCTTCAACTTAATTACTCCATACGGTGTGCACAACCTCACTAAAGAATTTGCAGGTTGGTAATTTCCTTCACATTTCGTTTGGATGCATTTAAACTCCCTATTGTTTGCATAGATACAGTCGCAGGATTCATAGGTGGCATCTTCCTACTGCTCCTGCTCTTTACCACTGGCACGGTGGCGCATGCAGGCAACCCAATCAAGGTTCTGGCAAAAGCCCTACCCACGCGTCTTTTTACTCCATATTGCCGAAGAGCAACGCTATCTTGCTGGTGCCACCGCCAGCATGTTTTGTCAGTTCTGTCAGCTCCAATCTAATTAGTAGTGGTCTCTTTGTATCTCAGTCAAATTTTCTCAAGCATTCAACCAAAGTGGGATCAATATATCCACTAGCATAGTTGGTTATTATGAGTTGCAGAGGAGCTCGGTTTAATTGGTGTGGACAAATCTAAGAATTTTCCTGGTCCTGTTGAAGTTTATTTTATTTGTCTTTCCTCAGGCATCGATTGATTTTAAATTTTTTTATTCATCATAAAGGAGAGACTAAAATAAATCTCTATAGGTTGCCGCCCCAGGTGGAGTGATCGTCGTGAACTATACTCTAAAAATATCATCTGTGACCACTAATGAGGTCATGGGAATATGGTTCTATAATAATATTTTTTTTTACTCAAAACTTACAAGCTAGAATTGGTAGCTTCATTTGGCTTATGTCAGTGCCTGCTTGCAATAACACTTTCTGAAGCAATGTTAAGGAGTTGACATGTTGCTGAAAATTAACTTCATTTGCTTGCTGTATCTGCACTTCTACACTATTTGTTGAATGAAAACTCCACCTCTGTGTTACATCAGTTCTTTAACTTGCAAAACGAAATCACCTAACCAACATCTCCCTTTGAAAAACACTCATCTTTATCAAATCATCTTAAATATTCGTGTATATACCAGAACCAGTGTTAAATGCTATATGGAAGTATGACTAATCTTCTCAAAATACTTAACAATCAAAAAGAGATCAGTGGCCCATTAGTAAAAAATAAAACAACCATTTAATGGTTGTTGAGACAAAACCATTAAGCATATTTGAAGCCTACTAGATGTCCCGCAGCAACGCGCCAGATATTCATCTAGTTTGCTAACAGGTCGGGCGCCCTTTTTGGAGGCACACTTCACCCAACCCGCTGCTTACTTCATTTTTCTTTTGGGCTGGGCTACCCGTACCAGTAAGAGAAGTGAAAAAAATGAAGTCTACGAAGGCTGATCTTCTTCTCAAAGGAAGCACGGTGGTGGGCAGGCACCACACGCCCCCGCGGAGGCACAGCGCTGGACAGAAAAGAACCAGATCGCCTAGGGGGAACAGAGATATAAAGAATAAAATCAAATAAGAGAGTAAAGATGAAAGATGGATTGTGAAATCCAGATCAAGCAGCTTGGGGTGATTGATGCTTACGAGCCTGAGCACCAACCTGGGTGCCTGAAGAAAAATTTGCTGAATGTTTTGGTAAATCTAAGAGAAACTTGGCTACTTCATGTTTGTCTGACAACCTAGTGCAAACTACCCCCAGCACCTGTGCATGCTAGATGGTCGTCTGTCCATTACCAAACTGTACAATGAATTAAAGATTAAACTGAAAATCTAAGCAAAAGCAAGCTTTTGGGAGCGCCACAAGAAAATATAAAAGACTGAGGGACAAGCCAAGCTATATGAACAAAAGATGCAAGAAAATATTATGACAAAATGTGAAGAGTTTTATATGACAAATCGGAACAGTCCATCAAGTAAAAAATGCCCAAAAAGCAGTGAGCATGCCAACTTACCTTGGAATGTATAGAAAACAAGCTTCCTCTCACTTTAGTGTAGTGAAGATGGAGGTGTCACTGTGCTCATGTTCATCCTCCCCACTACCTGCAAAACTATAAAATGAGGAAATATCATAGCATCTCTCCCCACTGAACATAACTTTTTTTTTGCAAATACCACTGAACATAACTTAAACGACAATGAACAAAATTATGGTAGTTTCATGTGCACTGATATGTACTAACTAATCTGAACACTGATATGGACAATAAGAAACTTAGAAAACATAAGACCTGAGGAAAAAGGAAAAAAATACAATTACAAGCTTATTGTATGCAACACACTGCTTGTTGTAGGATATGGCGTGTGATATGTTCCTGGAAACGGTTACGAAATGCAATCGCAACTTTGTGACACAACAATTAGATTCAATCACATTACCTTTATCTATTATTTTGTATTTGAGTTCCTTAGTCTAAGATAAGAGTTCTCTATTCACTAACTAAGCTTATTGTCCGAGGCTTTTCAGTCCATCAATTAATTCTCTTCAGTTTGCACCATTCTTCAGTCTCCAGTTTTTTTTTGGAAATGGAGGTATACCCCTGGCCTCTGCATCATGATGATGCATGCGGCCCTCTTATTAAAAATCCAAAAAGTATCAACGTAAAGGTCTTACAGCTCACAAACGGAGCAAAACAAAGTACATAAACCGGAAAATTACAAGCGGACAAAGACAACCGATACGGTAATAGTAAGGATAAGCTCTCTAGACTCCTATCCTCTTATGCGAACGCCATCCGAACCGGTTGAATATAACCCGAGCCACCATCTCCCATTGGTTGCACCCAGTAACCAAAGCCTCCCTGGAGTCCATAGGAGTGAGTAAGGACCACGTACGGATCCAAGCTATAGCTCTGAAGATAACCTGCAAAAAAGTTAAGTTGTGTTGTCTGTTAAAAATCATATCATTTCTGCGGTTCCATATAGCCCATAATAACGCACATATTCCAATCCGAATACGAGCTGCCGTGATCTGTTCAACCCCAGCTAACCACATCCCAAACAAAGACGCAATATCTACTGGAGGATTGATATTAAAGGCTATATGAATCGTTATCCAAAGTAACTTGGCAAGTGGGCATTCAAGGAATAAATGTTGTATTGTCTCCTCCTGAGCACAAAAACAACACCGCGAATTGCCGACCCATCGCCTCTTAAGTAAGTTGTCCTTTGTGAGTATTACTTGCTTGTGGACAAACCGCATAAAAATTTTAATCCGCAAAGGAACCTTAACCTTCCATGTATGTAGTGACCTTGACACGGAGCCAGAATTAATCAGATCCGTATAAAAAGATTTCACCGTAAATATCCCATTTTTAGTTAACTTCCATTGTGTTGAGTCCGGCATGTCGGAGAGTCGAACTTCAATTAATCCCCGAACCAAGTGCATCCAGGCTGTCCATCTCTCGCCCACTAACGTACGTCTGAACTTGATGTTCAAGGGAATAGTTTGAAGGACGATACCTACGTAATCCTCCTTACGTTGCACAATATTGTAGAGGATGGGATATTGTAAGGCCAGAGGCGTCTCTTCTAACCACGTATCCTCCCAAAATCTTGTTGACATCCCGTTGCCAACCAAGAATTTGACCCTACGAAAGAAAATATCCTTCGTTCTCATAAGCCCCTTCCAGAACGGCGAATCAGTCGGTCTGATGGTAACCTGGGCTAGCATTTTCGAG